>NC_056740.1:204207490-204352490 GCF_019279795.1 Protopterus annectens | reverse complement strand
CCATCTCATACTAATGTCTTTCCCCGCAAACTCTGCATGAGAAAAGAAAAGGGAATTTCCTTGGCTCTGTGGGCAAATCACTCTTAGTAAGTATGACTATCACCTTCATTCTCATATTTATAAACTGGGGACCTCCTGTGTGTAATACCTGCCCCACAGATGTCATTGTCAAGGCATGCCTTCTTCCTTGATGACAAGCTGCATCACTACATGTCACCTTTTACAGGTGGTGTGTAGCATATCTGACAGACAGTCAGCATCCATATCTCTCAACTGTCTAGATATTTGCCTCATATTTTGGTTTGTTCCTCATACAATATGTTTTTTTTTTTTTTTTTGGTAATCATTGAGGGCTGAAGCCATTAAATGATGACAGGCATTTGATTTTCAGACTTCAACCAAAAGGTTCCTAGAATTTATAAACTCAAATGCTATGGAACAACTTGTTACCACTCCCACAAGAGGGGAAAACATACTGGACCTGATCATCACCAACATGGGGACTCTATGCTCCAGACCAGAAGTGTATCCCTCACTGGTAAGATCAGACCATAAACTAATCTCATTGGATATTCACATCCCGACCCCACCCCCTGCCCAGAAAACCACAGTGAAAAACTTCTCTAAAGCAAATTTCACACTCCTCAAAACCAAGGTGGAATCCTTCAAAGCCCCCGGGCCTGTGGAAAATACGGCCCAGACCGCAGTATCCTTTATAAACGCATTCTATGAACACCTTCAGGAATGCATGGATCATGCGATCCCAAATAAAACCAAGGCAGACGTCCTGTCTGGTGGACCCCAGCCATAAACAAACTATACAATAGAAGGAGGAAGCTACTAAATGATAGAGCAAAATCCCAAAAAGGGAAGGCATCACTGATCAGTATTAGCAAAAAACTACGGGCACTCATAAAATTGTCTAAGGTCAGCTTCGAGAGAAACATTGCACAGGACACTAAGGATAATCACAAGGCTTTCTTTAGTTATGTTAGGAACCTGGGTGGTAATTCCCAGATATGCTCAGAATTAGTCCAAAATGACAAAAAATACACCGAACCCACAGACATTGCCAACATCCTAGCTGACAGGTTCAGCGCAAACTTCTCCCCCCCCTCCCCACCAAAAGGGCAAATATCTATCCCAGCAGAGTGCTACCCCCTGACATCTCAGATGCTCAGGTAAGAGCCGCCCTCTCCAAAGCAAAAAACACAGCATCAATGGGACCAGACGGTGTCCTGGGCTGCGTCCTACATGAACTCCAAGAAGAGCTAAACCCAAACATAAAACTACTGTTCAATCTCAGCCTTACTACAGGATATGTGCCCAAAGAGTGGCGTACAGCAACAATGGTCCCTCAACGGATTCTGGAAACTATCGCCCCATAAGCCTGACTAGCTTGGTCTGCAAAGCTATGGAAAGGATCATCATGGACCTCATAAATAAAGATATTGGGGACCTACAGACACTGGATCCTACCCAGTTCGGCTTTGTTAAGGGCAGATCCTACCTCTTAAACCTGGTTGATTTCTTTGAAACAGTCACCAAGGCCATTGACGAGGGGAAGGTGGTCCACACAGCCTACCTGGACCTCGCAAAAGCCTTCGATACAATACCCCACTCGGGCATTATAGATGAGCTCACCAGCTTAAATATAAACCCCTATGTCGCTAGATGGATTTCAAACTGGCTCAAGGACAGAACCCACATGGTTAAAATTGCTGGAGCCATGTCAGACTCCAAACCAGTTACAAGTGGTGTCCCACAAGGCTCAGTCCTGGGACCTCTCTTGTTCGGTATATATTTCTCAGAGGTACAGGCCAACACGGAAGGACTGTGGCTGACCAAGTTCGCAGATGACTGCAAACTGGGCGCCATAATCGACTCTCCAGCCGACACAAGCATCCTCCAAAAGGGCCTCATAGAAACAGACAACTGGTGCCAGAGCCATGGCCTCAAGCTAAATGCCAAAAAGTGTATAGTCATCCCCTTTGGCAAAACAAAGTGCCACAAATTACCACATAGGTGGTAATCCATTAAGTACAGAAGAAGTAATTAGGGACCTGGGGACCCAAGTTGATAGCAATCTCTCATTTGACAACCACGTGGCCAAAGTGGTTAGAAAAACATTTTATATAGCCCACCTAATCATGAAGGGATTCACATCTAGATCAGGGGAGGTCATCGTGCCTCTTTACTCATCCCTCATCAGGCCCATAATTGAGTACAATGCCCCTTTTGGGATGTACCTTACCAGACACCTGCAGCAACTGGAAAGACCCCAAAAGTACCTCACCAAGAGGATCAAAGGGCTCAAACAGATGCCATATGCTGCCCGGTTAAAGAAACTCCAGCTCTACTCAGTGGCATACCGCCTGTTCAGAGGCGATCTGTGCCTGACATATAAAGCCATGTCCAACCCGGATATTAATGGACATGCTGCACCTCAGAAAATCCAAATCCCATCGAGCTACGCGCTCGAGAGACTTGAACCTTAGCACTGAAATAAATAGGACATGCTGGAGGGACAGATTCATAACCCAGAGGCTCCCTTCACTCTGGAATAAAATCCCAGTCCAGGTTAGGCAGAGTCCCTGATTGACTCTCTTCAAGAGGAATCTTGATGAGTGGATGGGAGATCGTAGGTTTACCCCGGGTATCACTTTTGTGTCACTGTTAGACAGAGGCACAGTATACTAACCTCGAAAAAGGGCATAGCAAAATAAATTTAAAATGGGTGGCGAAAGCCAAACACATTCTGGTTAGGCTTATAAATGCCCTAGGGCAGATAGCCTAGTATGAACCTATGAACCTACCCTTCAGAAAATGTATACTAATGGAAAACTTGTATCAGCTTTCTAAGTTTACAAGAGTAACATTTAAAATCTGTGTCTGATTTTGGGTATTTGTCCCACAATTATTTTTGGCTTTGTCCAGATTTCTTGTCTCTGTGTTGCTGATTATTGAGGACATGTCTTCCTTTATTGTTGGTAGTGATGGATAAGGATAAATTGTAAAAGAGTTTCTTAGAGTGTGCCAAATGTGGCCACAAAATCCTCTGCTTGGACACACATGACCTTTGTGTTGTGTGTCTGGGGCCGGATCATATATCAGCAGACTTTTCCATTTGCAAGGTTTCTGGGCCTAGATACCCTGTGGATAGGCATAATAAACTGATACTGATGGGTCATATTCCCTCTGAACCTTCTTCTGAAAAGCCCAAGAAGAACAAGAACAAGTCCAACATTAAACAAAACAAAAAGAGAGAGAGAGAAAGTCTACCAACTCTGGCCCTTCCTCCATGTCCGAGGTTGTATCTGACCCCTTCTGTTCAGCCAGCTAGACAAACTTCTCTCAAGGCTGCTCCTGTTTCGGACCTGTTATCATTACCAGGGACAAGTCTTCAAGGCCTTCATTGAGCAGACAGTCCTCTGAGAGGGCATTACCCAGACTTGTTAACAAGCCACCCTACACTATCACTCCAGTCTGTCAGATCTTTCTGAAGTACAAGTGATGTGAATTTGGGAGCACATGATGAGAGCATTTTCAAAGACTAGGATTAAAATGGGTGTCCTCTCACCCCCCTCTGTTTTCATGGCAGAACTTGTATGCCCTTCCTTTTCTTAATTTGCTAATTTCTTGGTTCAGGTTGTAGCTCTAGTGGCTTTGAAGCTGAGATACAACCTTGAGCCTATATATTTGGAGCTGACTTGGCACCTTTACCTCAGCTGCAGATATTTCTCATCCAATTCATTTGATACTGAGACTTTCAACATCAACTAAATCTTGGGACTGCGTGCTTGAGACTGAGCCTCCGACACCAACCCATTTGTTACATTTTTCTGTGTACAAGACTTCGGTATTCAATGCTTTGGCACCAGTTTCCACATCAAAGTCCCACAAGTCTAAGATGCCAGTGATTCTTGCTTTGGTTACATTTACATTCACTTTGGTGAGGATGAATGCAGCATTAGGTCAGACTTCTCCGGTATTGATTGATCTGGGGTCAGCATTCAAGGATATGGAAAGGATGATTTCTGTTGCCATGACAGCAGCTTCATAACCTTCAACGATATCAGTTTCACCCTTAGGCACCCAACAATCTGCTCCTCAGCTTGCATACCAGGCCTCCCAAGGTCATGGCTGAGTTGATAGCATCAAACAACTAGAGCACGTTCATTTAGACTCTTCCTAGGACTCAGACTCCACTCCCTCACATGTTTATTGGAATAGAATGTGCTAGAGGAAGCACATAGATTCACGTACAGAGTCTGTCCCATCCTATACCAGCTTGGATGATTGAGAGGACTCCCCACAATCCACTCCATAATATGTCACATTTGGAGAGATCCTAGAGTTGATGAAGCTGATGAGATCATGGCCCACTGACCCATCCTCTCAGGGCAAGGAGGTTTTATTTCAGGAGCATCACAGTATACACTGCATCTCCTGTGTGGTCCCTCCTGCTGACCATCTGATTGATTTGTCTGTCAGGAGGACAGGACAGAATCCTGATTCTTCTGAACCCATCCTCATAAATCCAGGCAAAGGTCTGTGTAAATCCAGGCAAAGGTCTGTGTCCACTTAAAGATAGGCAGCACTGCTCCAAGGAACCTCTGGTGGATTATTTGATTGTAGAAGCAGCCACCAAGAAGGAGCTGTCTGACGATACAATGGCTGTCCATTCAGCCAACAAGGAGTATACAGCAATGGACTGAGTAGGAAAGTGGGCTTATGCCTCAGGTACTTTTGCACTGAGGATGTTGAATTATGTCACACATATAAACTGCTTCCAAAAAGATTTAGCTGAGCATGCCTCAGACTCTTTGAGGATGTCACTTACCCCAGATTGCAGAAGACAGCATTAGGCACTTTACTAAATGATACAAACCTCCAGTGTGGCTCTTGCATAATACTTCTGATGAAGTGGGCCATGTGGCAGGAACAGGCATCATGCTGAGATATTGTTACTGATTACACCTATCTATTTTTGCAGATAACCTTAAAGTGTCTCTCATAAATGCTTCTTAAGATGGTAACTCTTTATTAGTCCTTCAGTGAAAGAGAAACTTCTGAGGTGTGAGAAAGATGGGAAGACCATGTCTGCCATAACAGTTATATTTGAGACCCATCAAAGACCCTATAGTGGAAATCAGAAGGGGTCCAAATCCTTATCATTTCAAAAACTCTAGCATCATCCCTTTGACTCAATTTCAGGCAGGGGTGGTACAGGAAGGGACAGCCCCTTTAATGGATACACTCAGGGGTTGAGATGGTCTATGGGATCAGGAATATTAGGGGTATTTCTTGGGCAAACAGTTCAACATCCCTACACGCAAGGTTGTCAAGAACACATACACTGTCCACACACACACGCACGCGCGCACACACACACACACACACACACACAAATTATACTAAGGCACTAAAAAGCAATCCTCCCAAAGCTCAAAGAGCTTCTAAGCCTATAAATGGCAATTCCTCTCCCCAGTAATCTCTAAAGCATTCACCAGAAGCAACACTAAACACCAAACATGCCCCTGTACCCAGTGCAGCCCCTAGAACAAACCTCATAAGGCAAGCAAACAGATTACCCAGGACTTTTGTCATAGGAGACTCCATTGTATGACACACAGATGCCCCATTCAGAAGACTGAACAAGGAGAAGTTATGCATGCACTCAAATCACTACACCAAAGTATCAGTATGATTCTGTCACCGTCCATGTATGCGTTCATGACCTGAGATGTACTTCCCTGGACTATATGAAGAGAGATATTGTTGATCTTTCTGAATGTGTGTCTCAGGCAGGTGAGTGCCTCACATTGAGCAGCACTATACCTTCATCAAGGATGATGCCACAGTATGAAGAAAAGACGATTGACTTCAATAATTGGTTTAGTTTCTAGTGCCTTTCCAGTGGGATTCAGTATTTGTCAGCGTAGGAGGACATGGTTAACAAACCACATTACTTTGTAAACGATGATCTGCATCTGTCTCCACTATGCTTCTGAATATTGTCTGTAACTTTATCCACCTTCTTAGAGCTTTTTTTAAGCAATCCCTAATTGACAAAACTACCAACATGGCAAATAAAACCCAAAGAAACTTACAGGTGTTACTGCTCAATGCTAGACCCTAAACAAGAAACTCCACCCCCTTACACGTTCTCCTCACTCTGGAGAATATAGACATTTGTGCTATACTGAGACATGGCTTAAATCTGCAGAAATACTCCAGCGGTGCAAGGCTTCAGTGGCTTCCACACATTTAAGCTACTATCAGCTGCACAGACAAGGACAAAAGCTGGAGGAGTCTCATTCAATCTTAGCAACAAGCATAACTCTAGGTTGTTTAAACAGGATGATGCTGTATAATTTATCCATGTGCAGATTACTATATCCTAGCAAGCTATAGGTCACCCTCTGTATCCCTAGAACCTCATACCTAGCCCTACTGGAGACACCCACCATTAAACCAAATATCCCATTTGTGGGAGACTTTAACTACCCCTCTAGAGACTGGGAAACATACACTGCCTCATACTCACATCACAATGATTCCTGGACTTTATTAACACAAATATCCTTTACCAGATAATCTGCACACACCCCAAGAGGTTCAAACATACAGGACCTGGTAGTCACCATTATGGAAGAGTGCTGCAGCCCCTACCCCAGTCTTATGCCCTTTAAAATAAAAGTGAGATCAGCCATCCCAGAAAACGGTGTAAAAGTCTGAACTATTCCAAAGCAAACTACATCATATTAAGCAATAGTTGGTCAAAATTCATTCCCCTTCCCAGTCCAGAGTTCACAGCAACCTATGCGGAATTGTTCACAGTGGCTGTATACAACCATGTAAATGGTTGTATAAAGGCTGCTGTACCTACTAGAAGTAAGCCCAAAACAAACTCTTAAAAATAAACCACACTGGTAAACTCCTAACCTTAATAGGGTATATAACAAAAGAAAAAAGTCATGGCTACAATCAGGAAGAGCAACTCTCATAATGACAGGAGCTGTCTAATTAAACTAAACAGCAAATAAGAGGACTAATTAAGTCCAACAAGGCCAATTATCATGTTAAACTAGCCTCACAAGCTAAAGACAACCACAACACCTTCTGTAGCTATGTCTGAACCTTAAAGGCAGCACACAGTAGTGTGCCGAATTGGTAGTCAATGGTGCCACCTTCACTGAACAGAGTGACATAGTGAATTTACTGGCTGACAAATTCAGCTCAAACTTCATCCCCTCCCTCTTCTCCCTGCTTCCCTCCATGAAATACTTTCTAACAGAATCCAACAGCTAATAACAGGGAGCAGCCCCTGACAATATCACAGGACGCCTCCAAAATAGCTTGAAACATGACCTGTCAGGAACAACTGAGTCACTTTTCAACTATAGCCTCAAAACAGGTTTTATACCATGAGAATGGAAGACTGCAACAGTTATCTGCCTTCACAAGGGTAGACCAATTGACTTTAAAAACTACAGACCTATTAGTTTGACTAGTTTAATATGTAAAACCATGGAATGAATTGTCATGGAAATGATCATCAATGACTTAGACAACCCTCAGACACTGTACTCAACCCAGTTTGGCTTTGTCAAGGGAAGCCTGCTGAACTTAGTGGATTTCTTTGAGAAGGCCACTAAGGCAATGCATAGGGAAAATAGTGCATACTGCCTACCTGGACCTGGCTAAGGTGGTCAATACAATACAATACCTCACTTGATTATTGATGACAAACTCACTGAAATGGGCATAAACCCTTGCATAACTTGCTGGATCATCAGCTGGCTGCATACTGCCTACCTTGACCTGGCTAAGTCGTTCAATAAAATACCTCACTTGAGTATAGTTGACAAACTCACCTAACTGGGCATAAACTCCTACACAACTCACTGGATCATCGGCTGGCTCACAGACAGGACCCACAAAGTCAGGATTGGTGAGACCACTTCCACTAAGAGACTGGTCACCAGTGGGGTACCACAGAGCTTCATGCTGGGACTGCTCCTGTTTTGCATCTACTTCTCAGAGGTAAAGGCTAATGTGCAGTTCAAAGCGCTTTTCTTCCAGAGGAAAAATAAATCTTTATTAAGATATTTTTCTAACATTTTCCACTCAGACCTCTGTTACTGCAAGGGAATACTTCAGGATTTTGGGTCTCACTGTATCTATGAATGTTCTTTGTGTTTTACTGTTGCAGTCATCACACTTGGGTTATCCTGCCAGGGGTAGCCCTCAGTCGGCCTGAATACCAGAGGCTTAATATTTCTGCATTGGTTGTGGTCGCTCAAGGACTGACATCATGTTATCAGTGGTATAAAATCTGGCAGCCAACGCCATTACATCAGTCTTTCTTGCCGAGGAACCTGAAGCAGAAGCAGTTCGCACGAGTGCCGGTCGGCCGATACCCGAGTTTCATTTCCAAATTGAAGTTGAAGTCTTCTAAAGCTACGTACCCCATTGGGGATCCTTTTTTCTTGCTCTAACCGATGTCAGAAAAAGTTAACAATTATCTCACCTGTGGAAAGCAAATACCACACCGAGACTTCCATTCTTACTGCATCTCCTGTTTAGGCCCAGACCACGACGTACCTCACTGTCACTTTTGTGCTTTGTTCAATGCCAGAACTATATGTCGTTGGGCCCTTATTGTAGCTAAATATTTTCTCTGTCAGTCCCCGTTTTCTTATATGGCTTCAGTAAGCCATCCGACTACCAATCTTCCGAAAAAATGTAAGGATAAAGACAGACAGACCGCACAGGTCCAAAACTGCCAACGACATTTCCATTAAGCTAGTCATCGGTTCTCCGCTCCTCAATGAGGCACTTTCACAGCCCCTGATGCCTGCTTCTGTGGTTTCGCAGGCCGCTACCGAGACCCGTTCGGAGTCCGGTATGTCACGATTCTCTTCTTTGACTAAGGATCCTACGGATGTCTCTACCTTGGATGGGTCCAGAGCCGCTGAGCAGGCACCGGTTTCCGAGGAAGTTCTTTGCACTACCGATACTCAACACAAACCAATGACTTCTTTCACATCTTCAGTTCTTTCTAAAACTACCAAATTTCTAAGGCCCAGGGTGTGAACTATGCCTAAAAAAACGACGACCCATGCTCAGGCACCTGCTTCCATGCCTCAATTTCAAATGCTTAAAATGGCGGAAGACCTTATCATGCTTATTAGAGAAAGCCAACCTACCCCTTCCAAGAAAAAGAAACTTGTCCCCAGCAGTTTTATCTGACCAGGAGTCCGATGACTCTGAGGTTTCTGAATATGAAGACATGCAACCCTTATCTGCTTATGAGGATTCAGATGCAAAGAAATCCATTCCTTCTGCCTTTTCTCCAGACAATTTTTCATTTGGTGAAACCCTACATACTTTAAGGGAGCATTTCCAATGGGAATGTCAGGACTATCTTCAGTCCAAAATGAGACTCAGGGAATTCTTATATTTACCACAGCACAGACGTTTAGCCATTCCTCCTGTCTTGAATACTGTGTGTGATGTTTTTATGGAATCCAGTTTGACTCTTGACACCCTTCCTCCTGCTCCCGGGAAATCTGACAGGTATTACAGAGTCCCTGACTCTCATAAATTTCTTTTCAAAAATCCTACTGCTGACACAGAGGTCATCTCCCAAGGACCTAAAGGAATTAAAGCAACCACAGCTAAGAATCCCACCCCCTTGGACAGGGATTCCCGAGCTTTAGACAGATGGGGTATAAAAGTATACACCTCTGCAACTCTTGCCATTAGAGTGCTAAATTGTCAGTTCCACTTGCTGAAGTACCAGCAACATACCATGGAACTCCTCAAACAAAAAATATCTACCTTTCCTGCCTGTGCAGAAAATAAAGAATTACAAGAGCTTATGCTTTCTGAAAGCCAAGTTACTAAACACACCTTGCAATGTGGCTTTGACGCCCTAGAAGCATCTTGCAGGGCAGCAGTCACTGGTTCTGTACTTAGAAGGCATGCTTGGCTTAAGGAACAGACCTTGCCAGACCATGTCAAATCAAAACTATTGGACGCACCATTGAACAAAGACAATTTGTTTGGCTCCAAGGCAAAAGAGGTCTTAAAAAAGAATGGAGAATTCATGCAGCCGCAATTGCAGACCCTGAACCTGGCAGCCTGGCTTGTACCCTGACCTCTCCTCCTGCTGCCAGCCTAAGCAAACAAGTCCTAGATGTTGTACGTGAGACCAGATGCCCCAGCATTAGAAAATCCTATGCTGACAAGTGGAAAAGGTTTTGCACCTGGATCCAAGCTAAAGGAGCTGAAACAGCACAGCTCTCCCTACCTTTCATTGTGGATTACCTAACAGACCTACTACACAGGGGCCTATCCTGCTCTTCTATTAAAATTCATGCGTCTGCTATCGCTGCTCATTACAGCACAGAGCCACCTCTCCTCTCACAGCCTCTCGTCAAACAGTTCCTAAGAGGGGCTAACAATTTAAGGCCACCCAGAAGAGCTCCTACCCCAGATTGGGACCTTAATTTTGTGTTGGAAAAGCTCATCCTTGCCCCCCTTTGAGCCTGCAGTTTCAGCAGAGTTAAAATTCCTTTCTTGGAAAACAGCCTTGCTTCTGGCCATCACTTCAGCTAGAAGAGTTTCAGAGCTACAAGCACTCATGGCTGTAGAGGCCTTCATCATTTTCCATGCTGACAGAGTCTCCCTCAGGACTAACGTTAGGCAGATTTCATGCCTAAAGTGGTGTCCAGTGTGGCTCTCAACCAATCACTTCATTTGCCCACCTTTTTCCCTAACCCACAAAACAAGGGGGAAAGAATTCTGCATTCTCTAGATGTGCACAGACAGCTCAGATTCTGCCTGGATATGACTAAACCTTTTAGGAAAACTGAGTAATTGCTAGTCAGCTTTGCACCAGTGGCAGAGGGCAAGGCCATATCCAAACACGCAATCTGCAAATGAATAGCACACTGCATTAATTTCTGCTACAACACCATGGGAAACTGCCCCCTAAGGGGGGTCATGATGCATTCCACCAGGGCAACCTCCACCTGTGCAGCTTTTCTCAGAGGGGTCCCCACCAGGGACATACTGGAGGCTGCAACATGGACTTCTGTTCATACCTTCACCAAGCATTGTCACCTGCCTATCTTCTCCAAATCCAGGGCAGGTTTTGCAACCACAGTCTTGCAGGGCATCCTAGCCAGCCCCCAGTCTTCTTGACTGTCTTCACCCTTTTCTACAGCTTTGGGAAGCAACCCAAGTGTGATGACTGCAACAGTGAAACACGAAGAACATAGTACTGCTGTGTACACTTACCATAAATGTAGATGTTTCAGTGTATTCACTGTTGCAGCCCTGGTTTCCCACCCTCCATCCCCCTTGTCTCTCTCTCTCTCTTCCTCACTCTTTACAGGGAATTTTTGGTATTTACTTTCTAATGGAGGTGTTCTTCCACCATAACTTAGCTCCCTATTTAAGGGCTCCTGACAGTTGGGGCAAGAAAAACTGATGTAATGGCGTCAGCTGCCTGATTTTGTACCACTGACGACCTGACGTCAGTCCTGGAGCGACTGCAACCGACGCAAAAATACTAAGCCTCAGTCCATGTTGCAGATTCACATATAACATAAATATGTACATTCGTGATTACAGCACCTGAGGAACTAGTTGCCCTTTTGGGGAAACATTTAATGACCAATTTAAGTATTGCTACATTCATCACAGACAACCAAATGCACTTTGAATACATCAAGGAAAACTGGTCAAATTTACAGAGTTCCTTTGTCTTTCCAGGTGATATCTGAACAGTTTGTGAACATTTGGTGTGGGTAATCATGATTTCCTGTGTTTTTTGAAGAAATACGACTGACACTTGAATCAGCTGTGAATGCAGAACATGTGAACCACATTACCAAACCTCAGTGTAGAAAAACACAGCACTCCTTATGAATGGACTAAGAGATTTGAAGTCAGTAGCGCTCTGTCCTTGTGAAAAATGTATACCATTGTTTGCCCATTGAAACATGTAGTTAAGAGATCCTTCTAATGGCCACTGTGTATATAATGTCTTCCATGGATGAAGCTTCATGTTATGGCAGCTGTTGATTCAAAAGGTTCCAGACTCAAATACTCAGTTATACATTTAAAGTCCTGTACTAGAGAAGAAACATGTTGCGATCATTCTGTCCACATAATCAACTTTAGCAGTTTCCTTACAGCATGATGTGTATGTAGTAGAATATCTGCAGACATACAGCCTTAGATTACCCATAGAGAGGTCTTAAAACAGGGTAGTATTCTGGACATGACTGGAGCAGTGTGGGAAAGATAATCCAGGAGATGGCATTGTTTTAGTTGAGCAGCTCTGGCCTTTGCACAAATAAGTCTTTCTTTTTTGTCCAGATGTGGCTTTCTTGTCTACTTATCTAATCTGGCTCATTACCTGAATGACCTGTTTTCTAATCTTTCTCGCCACCTGAATGACTTTGCCAGATAGTGATGCCCCCTGGGTTATTAAAGAGATGGTAACCAAATAGGTGAGCTCATATGTGAGGATGGAAAGAATAAAATGCCTTATTGCTGTATCAGAAAAGACTGGAAAACTAACAGTTGAATGAATTGTCTAAAAGTCATTTAAAAATAGAGTAACTCAAGGTTTTCATCATTTTCTTGACAACCTATGAAGTAACAAAATTGTAGAGTCCAGTTCTGTCTTCAGAAGAACTGTCTGCATTAAATAAAGGGAAGGGAATCGATTTTTTCTTGACCCGTGGGAAGGAAGAACGTGGTTGTTTTCCATGTCTTTTTACTGAGCATAAAGAGCAATAATACTGATGCTTTCCTCTACATTTTTCTGAGATGCAAAGTACTTTGAAGGAGTACTGAAAATATATGTCTAAACGCAAACCTCTGTAGTTTGCTGCTGAAGGAGTCTGCCAAGATTTTGTGCTAACTTGAAAAGTACATTAGTTATTCTGAAGTGCCCACTCCGTTTCTATACAAGGGCTAAAGTATGTGTTCCTTCTGTTCATTGGTATTCCATGTCCGAGTGTAGTGTTGGCTATTCTTATCTAAGGTATGTTATTTTCTAAGCCATGCTGTGAAGTTTAGCAGGTCAGTGTCAGTGAGCAGTAAAATCCTTGGATGCTTAGATTGAGACTGCAGTCATCTGTCCATTGTATTTTATTTGTGCATTTAATTTGTTAACTGGGGTAAAACACTTAATCCAGATGAACCTTTTTCACACTGTGGGAGCTCTCTTTGGTTAATTGACTTGCTCAGAGTCACACAGACAAATAGAGGCAGAGGGAATCAAATCCTGGAACTCAGGAAACAGCTTGTTCAGAGCTCATAGCCTTAATGCTGTGTACTGTCTGCCAGTGGCTAGTAAGGCCACATCCTCCCAAGTTGCTTTGTGCACAGTACTTTGGAAGACTGATGAGCAGCATGACCATCTTTAGTAGACTACATGTGCCTGGAAGTGTTTTTAAATGTGGAATTATCTTATTATACTTGCAAGTTTTGTACATCGACTTGAACATCCCCAAAATCTTCTTCCCAGAGAACAGCGCTCCCGGTGTGAAAAAAAAACTGAGACATAAGAGGTAGCAATTCTACCTACTTAAGTAAAATTCAGTTACTGGCTAGTAAGTACACTGTCTGGATGCCAACAAAGAAGAAATTTGGAGAACCTGCAAGGAAATCAATTATAAAATGTGAAGAGAGAGCACTGATTGGAAGAACCCTGCAACAGTTCAGCAAAAAGCAATTCAGGCTTCAGCTTTAGTACAAAAGATTTCTTCCAGTAATTTGGAGGAAAAATAAATCAAATGTCCTCAGAAATGAATAAATGAAACATTGAAGGAGTATACCAACTCAAATAAAAAGTTGCAGAAAAATAGAAGATGATTTAATTAGCTGTTCAGATGAACTGATAAAATGGCTGAATATGAAACATCTCAAGAACAGCTGTTTCAAAAAATGGTAGAGTTAGAAGACAGAGTATGCAGAGAAAACCTGAGATTTTCTGATGTACCAGAGAAACTGGAAGGAACAGACTATACATTTTATGAAAGCACAAATAAGCATCTAGACTGTTATTCCACAGCAAGAGCTGTTAATTGAAAACACACATCACATATATGCTCTGTACCTGGCCATGATAAAGCAGCCAAGACCTATATAAGTAAAGATGCAATCACAACAGCAGAAAGAGTTGATTCTGACAAAACTGTGGCAGAAAGGAAGAGTATTAAAAATTGGAGACAGCAGAATGTTTGTGAAAAATGATTATTCACTGTACACCAGGCAGAAGAGAAGCAAATTTATCGCAACAATTTAAATTCAAGCTGCTGTTTACAGCTGCCATCAGAATATTTTTTCATAGGTTCATAGGTCAGTACTAGGCTAGCTGCTCTTATGTGCTATTTTAAGCCTAACCAAGTTCCCTTTTTTTGCTTGAAATAGCCTGTTCCATTTGGTTATAGATTGGCCTTATCCATTCTGTGGTCTATAATTATATATTACCGCTAATGAGAATAACTGGGATCATGCCAGAGATAATTTGAGGGGATCTTTGCATGGGAAAAAGCATTTAGGAGCTGCCTTTGTCCATTATTATTGCAGGGACAATCCTGGGGTAAATTTTCTGTTTCCCATCCATAGATTTAACTTACACTTGAATATGGACAGGGCTGAACTTTGGTTTATGTGTATGGGGAAATATCTTCCATAGCAGTGGTATCTTCAGCAAGATATACCTCTCCCTCCAGTCCAGTCTGTTGATGTTGCAGAAGAGGTTTAGATCTCTGCACCAAGTAGTAAATCCATCAGTAACTGGTTGGAGGAAGCCTTGTATGCCAGACGCAGGTCACCACTTAGCAGTCTGTAGGATACTGGGTAATTGAGTCAGTCTATGTAGAACATGTTGTTTAGGCCTTGCATCCATTTAGTAAGGTATCTCTGTGGAGATTCCAGTTGCACGTGTCTGGACAGGTACATGCCAAAGGTGGCATTGTATTCAGTAGTTGGTGTTATGAGGGCTAAGAAAAGAGGGGCAGTGACATCCCTAGATCTAGGTACAGTATAGAAAGACTTTCTAACAACAATCAATATGTTGGGCAAAAGTTAGGTCACTGCTCATGTAAGTTCCCTAATCCTGAACAACTGGGTCAACTCTTAAGGGTGTTTTGTTAATTTGGTAGTTCCGTGGGGTAGATGGCCTCCAAAGGATACAGTAATGCATTTTTGGCATTTAGTTTCAGTCCATGATTTTGGCATCATCTGCATATATAAGACAAACCTTCCTGCAGGTGGCTAAGTCATTTGGGGATTCAATGACTGCTCTTAACTTGCAGTCATCTACAAATGTCAGCCAGAGCCCTTTTGTATTGGCTTTTACTTCAGGAAAGTAAATGCCGAACTGGAGAGACCCCAGGACAGAATCCAGAGGGACTCCACTGGTAACTGGTCTCTACAGGTAACTTCCCCTATTCTGATTAGCTTCATCCAATCTGTGAGCCATTTGGAGATCCATCATGTGACATATGAGTTTATTTAGCTTTTCTATTATGCCTGAGTGGGGAATTGTGTCAGAAGCTTTGGCCAGATTGAGGTATACGGTTTGTATCATTTTGCCTTCATACATTGCTTTGGTGACCTTCTCAAAAAAAATCCACAAACTTTGAGTATGCATGACCTGTCCTTGACAAATCCAAACAGATGGGTCCAGTGTTTGGAGGTTCCTTATGTCCTGATTGATTAATTCCATGATAAGTCTTTCCTTGACTTTGCATATGAGGCTGGTAAAACTTTTGGGTCTGTAATTACTGGGTCTGTGGAAGATCCTCCCTTATACCAGGGAGTGACTGTAGTTGTTCACCATTCGGTTGGTACAAAACCTGTACAGAGGCTGAGATTTAACAGTGTTGTTAGGGGTGTGATTAAGTCATATTTTATGCTGTTTAAGATGCATCCAGGGATATTGTCAGGACCCATCAATACAGTACTTTTAAGACTTGATTTATGTGATAGCTGGAGGTGAACCAGTTTCAGGTATATCTTTGAGGGACAGACAGAGAGGAGAGTGGGGTAAAGTTAGAGCTAAATTTATCAGCTACTAGGTTCACTATAACTTCATCCTCAGTGTAGGGAATATCGTTCACAATCAGCTCAGCACATTGCTGCATTGTGTTTTTGAGATTATGAATATAGCTGAGAAAACACCTTGTCATTGTCGTTGGCTTGGGTAACTATTTTAGCTTCAGACTTGGCTTTAATGGATTTTATTAAGCTCCTGAGTTGTTTATTTGATTGACAAGGACTCTAACATTTTGGGAATTACTTTTCTTACTTTTGTTCAAACGTTTCCTTATATTATAAAGTTTGTTGGTGTTATGGTTCTACCATCTGGGTTTATTTCTAGGGTTTGCCCTGCACTTGTTCATATGAGGTACAGCTGCATCTGTGCAGCTGTTTACATGCTGGCATAGTGTAGTGGTGTATGTTTCTTCATATTCAGTGGAGTTAACTAGGTTGGCAGGGATTTGAAGCTTGCCAGTGTATCACTTAGGAGTAGGTAGTTTGATTTAAAGAAATTTCTAATGGTATCATGGGTGGAATTGATCTCTGGTTTCAGTTTTATTTCAAAGGAGACTGCTTTATGGTCAGACTTAAGTGATGAAGATGTGTAGCTGATGGTGCAAGATGCTCCCATCTTACTAATATAAGAACAAGATCCAAGTTGTAATTCCCCCCAATGGGTACTCTGACTAATTGTTCCAGGGCATTTCTATGGAAAATGTTCAGGAATCTCTGTGTTTGTGCAGCAGTGGTTGTGTAAGCTTCCCAGTCTATAGTTCGACAGCTTAGATCTTGTAGGAAAACAGTGTTGGGTTTAATCCCAAGTGATTCTAGTTCTTGTAGATAAGAGTTGTGGTTTCTTTTTCCATACAGAGAGTTCTTTAGCTAGCTAATATTTGATACAGGATCTTTCTGATGATTATTTGTATGTGAAGAAGCTCTAGTGCATTGTGCTGATTTACCAGCCTTGATGCGAGTCTCTTCTGGCTGTGTATTGAGACACCTCCACCTTTTTCCCTTCCTGTGCAGTATCTAGTTCAAACATGTGGAAGGGATTATAGCCCTGCACAGCCAGAGTGCTCTCTGCTATTTTAAACCATTTTCCTGGAGGATTAAAGACAGTTTTTTTTTATGCAGAACAGGTTAAGAAAGAAATACAAATGTTTATCCAACAAAAAGTGAGTCATCAAACAGAAGGGGACTCTGCTTCTCATTCTTCTGACAATAAAGCTCATAGAGAGATTTGACGGTGAAACTTTTTTTCCAGTGTTGCAAGGGAAAGTGCTTGATAGAGAGAAAAAAAGCATAGGAGTGGACTAGAAGAATCAGAAGTAGTTTGAACTTGAACCAGAGTCTGGTGTAGGGATGGGTGATGAACAGGAAGAAGACCAGCAATACTGAAATTAGTGAATAAATGTGAGATTGTAGAGCATCAGTCACATTTGTGAAATATGGCTTTGCAAGGAAAAATAGCATTGCAAGATTGCACTTTTGTTGACTTTGTTAAACTTATAGATGGACTGGAAAGCATGTACCCCACTTCATATCATTACTGTTTAGAAGGACACTAGAAGGAAAAAAAGTAACTAAGTAAAACATTATTTGTTCTTCATAGTATTTATATAAAATACTTCATGATATAAACCTCATGTTCTCTATTGAAGCAGTTTTGTGTACTATGTCGTCAAGGGTATTTTAAATGTGAGGGTAAGTTTTTTAATTGATTGTTGTATGTAATAAAGATATTAGAGTAATAAAGATATTAGAGTAAAGAAGTAATTTTTAATTTTAAGAACTACAGGCTTCATTTACAATGTAAAAAGAGAAGAAAGTCTGGACAAAAGCAAGTTTAAGTTAATATGCTGTAATCTTGGACTACTGGGGTGGGGGTGGTGTGTAATAGTGTATTGATTATATTATAAGTAGAGCTGAGTTGTTTGCTCTTATTTTTGCATAGGTGAATGTGTGGATTAAAGCCCTTGATTAAAAAATATGTGTTTTCTGTAAGTAAGTAGGTTTGAAAAATAAGGCAAAACGATAAATGCCATTAGAAGTGCTAAGTTTCTTGCATTTGCAGTATTAACTTGTTTTTTCCTTTAATGTTCAGTAGGAGTCAAGAAGCCTACATTTTAAGGCAGTTGTACATTCTATGTTCTGAATAAAATTGACAAAGACTCCGTTAACTGTTTTTTTTTTTCTCGCTGCTGATGCAAAGTTTCCATGGAGATGAACTGTCTGCAGGTACAAGCAATTAATCTTGAGAGTTGTGAGCATTGTTTGTTAAGAGAAATGCAAAAATGAAAGGAACAAGGACAAGCAGTTTGATAAAAAATAAATTTGAAATTATTGGAAGTGAATAAAATAAAATTAGCAGCTTCTATACCAGACTTAACACTTCACTGCAATTCATTGAAACATTTATAATTTAGATTTATTTAAAGATAGCCAGTGCACTTTTTCTTAAGGCTAAAAGGTAATGTTTTCTGAAAACATACAAGCCGTTTTTCACATCTGGACAGGGAACAGAGATGAGAAAAGAACCGATAGCAATCAAGTGGAGCACAGGCTGCAACATGCACTGGGTAACCTTAATTTTAGGTTAGATAATGCCTCTGAAATCAGTTGCCAATTTGGGGCAATTGTTCCTATCTGGACGGTTAAACTTCATCCTTTTGTATATTTGTTATTAAAATATATCTAACTTTTATTTGAGGGTATTCGTTAAAACAAATAGTCTTGAAAAATGTAACATAGGTTCAACGGGAGATGACAAGAAACAACTATATAAAAAATTAACCTAACAAACAGTGTGTGCATGTAACACAAAAGCTAGAAATATACATTCAAAAAAAAGATGTCATTTATAATAGATGGGAATAATAACTTTTTTATCATAATGGCTATGCTAGCCATATTATTTTGGAGTGTAACTGGCCTTAATGCTTTAGACAAAAAGGTAAGAGTATTGAATTATATTAAGAAATGCGGAGTGCAAATAGTAATGCTGCAGGAGACACATTTGGAAATAAATGAGCATGTGAATATGATAAAGAAAAGGATTTCTAGGTGGATATTCAGCAGAATCTATCCATCCTGAACCCCTTTTCCCATTTTGTACATGGGGTCAGGGTGTCACTTCAGCAGCGACAATCATCTTGAGCCAAGATTTACACTGCCAGCTGGCTAGCCCTGCCACTGTAGTTCATTTGTACCACTCACTCATGCACACACTCTCGCCTATGGCCAGTTTAGCAGAATGTCAGAGACAAAGGAAAGGTAGGATAATTATTCTAATTGCTGGAGGAGCTCTAGTAGAGACAGAAGCGGAAAAGATAATAATGGTATATTTGGGTAGTAAGGGAGGAGGATTATGCTGGCATGTATTTATATTATGGAGCTTAAGAAAACTTTGGAAGAAATAATCAGCTTTCACCTAGGAATATTACTTATACATGGGGACTGGAACTGATTTGCAACAATGTGGATGTATCTGGGAGCCCTAGAAAGGAAAATATAACAAAATAGGGTAGATGTCTGATAAAATGTATGAAAATATGTGGTATGGAAGACATGAATTCAGTAGTAGATTTCCAAGAGAATTTACATATTATTCCCCAAGGTACTATAACTGGGCTAGACTAGGCAAAAATTGTATTTCATAGGAAACCTACCTGTTAAATGTAGCAGAATGTAAGGTATGGGTAGTGTAAATTATTCTAGACTTTCTATAACAAGAAAATTAATGAGAGACCCTGTAAATGTATTACAGATATTTTGAAAATTGTATTTAAATTTCTATAAAGCAGAGAAATATGGAGATCAGGAAGGAACACAAGTGGAAATGTTTATGAAAGACTTAAGTTTATAGGTTCATAGAAGATTACTAGGGTAATGGCCCTAGGGCCTTTACAAGCCTAGCCATGTAATAACCCTAGTACCCTTATTGACCATAATTAGATGGTCGTTGTTAGCAGAGTGATTTTCTGATCATCACTGACTGCCCCTGTCCATGAGGGACATAGTTGCCACCCCCCCCAGGGTGAATTTATGGTCAGCCATCCAGTTGTCATGGTTGCACTTGAATTAGGGTAATTTAAGAGGTGCGCTTCACATGGAGTGGGAGCTTATTCCAGAGAAGCAGCAATCACTGGGAGATGTATATGTCTCTTCAGCATGTTCTGTTAATGTCACAGGCTGGAGTGAGATCCCTGGAGCAAGTTATTCTTGTCCCATTTGATTTGCAGATGTGCAGCATTTCCATTAAGGCAGAGTCAGAGACTGCTGTGTAGGCCAGGCACAGGTCGCCTCTCAGCAGCCTATATGATACAGAGTACAGTGACGGGACTTTCAGTCTTTCCATGTATATCATGTTTTGGAGGCCCTGGATTCTCTTGGTTAGAAACCTCTGTGGTCTCTCCAGTTGCTGCAGGACATGAAGATAGAAAGACTCAAACCATGCATCCTTGATACAGGAAGCAGGTCATTAACACGTCAGAGTTTTGGTCCCCTGTACTAACTGCCAGATTGCCAAAGTTAGAGGCAGATGCTCAAAAAATAACATTTATGATAGGAGGAGATATGATAAAAACAGTGATGTATAATTAATCTGCAGGAAAGCCTCCAGAAACAGATGGTATTCCTGTGCAAGTTTTTAAGTTAAGAGGAAAAAAAGGTGATAGAGATCTGGAAGGTTTTGTTTAACAGCATTTTAAAAGGAGGGGAGGCGCCAATATCTTGGAAGAAAGCTGTGACAGCTGTAATACCTAAAGATGGTAAAGAGCCTTCAGACCCAGCTTCATATGAATCCATTTCAGTTTTAAACCATGATTATAAAGTGTGTGTCTATACTAGCTAAAAGAATGGCAAAGGTGTTGCCCAAATTGGTAGATATGGATCAGTTTGGTTTTGTAGAGGGGAGGCAAACATTTGACAACATCAATAGAACAATGATTATCTAGAGGGAAACAAAATGTAAGAAATATACTGCTGTTATTGGTTGGTCTTGATACAGAGAAAGAATTCAAATGAGTAAGTTGGGAGTTTGAATAAGGCATTTGATGCATTTGCATTCCATGATACAATGATAAGGTTAATTAGGAGGATATATGAAGGATCGGAGGCAAAACGTAACGTGAGAGGGTTCTCCTCTGATAAACTGTGTCTGTACAGAGGAACCAGACAAGAGTGTCCTCTTTCCCTTTTGCTATTTGCTTTATATTTAGGGTTAATGGCAAAGAAAATAAGGGACTCAGAAATTCAAGGATATAATGCGTATGGTGATCAAGAAGAGTTGGCTTTATTTGCTGATGATATTTTGTACCCGTTGAATTCAGAAAGGGACATATCTGCCGTGTACAACATTTTGAGACAGTTTCAGGCCTTTTCGGATATAAAATTAATGAAGATAAAACAAAGGCTGTAACCATAAATTATTTACCCACATATAAGTTGGTTCAGCAGTGAAGTATTTAGTATAGTTTAAAAAAAACTTCTGTTATGGCATCCAAGGGTATGTGGGAAGAGGCTCAACAAAAGATAACACAAAAACTGAGAAATGGGAAGGTCTTGTTTACGGATATGGATGGTAAGCTGCAAGAAGTGAAAATGTTTTTATTCCTTAATTTTATATACAGGAAGGCATATTTTTATCAACCAAAGAAGTTGTGGAGAGTAATTAATAAGAAGTTGAAGGAATTTATCTGGGAGGGGAAGAAGGCAAGGGTTAAGTGAGATAAGCTGAGCCTTCCAATAGAACGTGGTGGTTTAAGATTACCGGATTTGAAGGGATGTTTTACAGCTACGCAATTAAGATTCATGTACATAACATAAGCAGGAAGGTATAATTCAGAATGTAAAGGGTTGATGATAAAGCAGGGGAAACTTTCAAGAAATAAAGAGAGGGGGGTTTTGAATGCAGTTCCTTAAGTAGAATAACAATAGCTATACAGAATATTATATTCATAAAACAGCAGAAAACATTCTAAGAACTAAGCAAGTACAAGAATGGAGAGAGAGCTTTTGCAGATAGGAATGACTGCAAGTAGGGGTACAGAGAATATATAAGAGGGGCCTGGAGCTTACTGGAGAAAACTGACAAAGGAACCAAGGTATTTAGAACAAATAACTGGAGAGTGAAAAGTAATAGAATAAGATGAGGCAAAGAAGGCATTTGAACTGCAATCTAGAGACTGGCTTCCCTACCAGGGATTGTTGTAAGAGTATAAGCAGAGAGAAAGGGATGGAGGAATCCTAAGTGAAAGACCATCTCTGGTAAAGGTTTTAGTTGAATCTAGACAAGGGATAATTAGTAGGGCATATAAAATATTGCATGGCGAGTAAAAGAATCGGTGAAAGTTAGAAAAGATTAGGGAGAGAGTTTGGATAAGTAAGTTACAAGGGAACAATGGGAGGAAGTATGTTTGGCTGCCAAGTATGGAACAAAGTCTACAAGCCTTAGGATTTTTGCTTAAAAAATTGTTTGCTTAGACATTGTTATGCTCCATGCAGACTTCAAACAATTTTTCATCACAGATGGCAAATGTTGGAGGTGTGATGAGGAAGACGTAGGTAACTGGGACATGTGTTTTAGGAGTGTAATGAGTTTGCAGATTTTAATAATTCACTATAGAGTGCTCTGTCAGAAATACTGGGTGAGCAAATGTGTGTAACTAAGAAAATTATTCATTTAAGTTGGGACAGAGGATCTCAATTGCCATGACATAGCATGGCCTTAGTAAGTTTAATTCTGGTAGAAATCTGTATTTGAAGTATTAGATATTGTAGCAGAGATAAACATACTGGATGTGTGCTCTTTAGAAAAGGGAAGGAGAAAATGACATAGAAATAAATAGAAATAATGTAGAGGAGGAGTGAAGTTTAAGGAAAGGTAGGAACTGACCAACTTATGTGACATGTATTGTACTAGTAGGCCTGATGAGTCTTCTCTGTTACAGATGTCAGCTGGAAGCATCATTTGTGGTATCTGAGTTGCACAATCTTGTCCAAGGTAGACAGAGTTCTGATTTTTCTCCCTGTCAGGAGTTCTGTATAACATATGAGAGCAAGCAAGCGATTATCCTTCTGAAGTATTCCAGTTACAATTTGTTCTGCCAATTCAGCATGACCAGTACTTTGAGAACTCTGGGGTCTATATCTATTGTGTTTAAAATGTAGCCGGCTTGCTGCCTCATGAAAGTCTGTGCTTAAAAACTGAGGTGTATTACCACTCACAACTTCTGTGGCATATCAAAATATGTAAAAGTTGCTTTGAACTTCAGAGCATTCTCAGTAGTAGGAGATGATGGGGAAATTATGTATTTTGTTTTATTTGTTGTCTTCACAAAAGTCTAGAGCAGTCCTCTTCCAAGGATGGTCAATTAATGTAGGAATTAAAGGTTCCTTCTCCTCTGTCCTACCCAGTTAACAACACTGATGGCCTATATAACTTTATTCTCTATGCTGATAAAGATATCTGACTACTACGTTGAAGCTTTGTTCTCTTCCTCCACCTGCTTTTAATTATCCCTTTGTGTTTTTCGTGTATGCCATTAAGGAGAGCTTATCTCAATGCCTGTGGCATCATAATTCCATGTCCGTCCAGTCAGGCCATGACAGTTAGCCTTCCCATGGGCAGAACTTTAAATGTAATTGATATTCTACTTGCGTGTTCAGGCCACCCAGCTCAAATAATTTGATTCGGGATTTTTAACTACTTAACTGCTATAAATGCTCTGTTACAGTCCATCCTCCTTGGTGTAGCTAATATGCCTTCCATAACAACTACTGTGTGTCCTTCTGAATGTCTTTCTCTTTCACAGTGTTCCTTAAGGAACTTGGGGACAGTATGGCTATAATAAGAGATCTAACTGCATTTTATTTGTCTGTTTGTTTAAATCTCTCAAGTTGCATTAGAAGTGGTAGGCAAATGTAAACGAACATTGTCCAAGTCCTTTCCTTTGATCAATCGAAATAATAGCTTTTAATGTATAACCAGCCTGAAATTGTTCAGCCCACCGGGATAATTTAAGAATTTCTCCCAGGTCCATGTACATGACAGAAACTTGTGATTGTGTACATTCCTTCTTTCTGCTTGTGTGGCTGTTCTGGAGTAATATATCACTGACTTGCACTCTTTCTAGTGGAGCTGTAGTAGTATACCTCCAGTCCCATAACTGTCTGCTGCTAAGACGTCAAGGGTCCATTTGATGATATAGTAAGTAAGGACTGGTGGTGGTATCAACAGTTCTTTCAAATGGTCAGATGAAGTTTACATTTGCTTAACAGAAGAAAGCAGCATTAAGCTTTTTTCTGACTGTCCCATGCTCTTCTGAATGCCACTGCAGAGTCCTTCCTCAGCACCCCCATATGGTAGATCATTCCATGACTCCAGAACCCTCTGTGTAAACAAAGTTCAGCAATCTCCACAGGTCCAGGTTAATAATTACAGTCTGTTGCTTGTGGCCCTTCCTTCTTGGTCAGAATGAACCCTTGTTATCACCCTGACATGATCTTGTGCAGTTATATCAAGCCCCCACCTCTTGTCTCAGGTGAAAAGAGCTCCTGTAAGCTCTAGTCATATTTCCTCACCTCCACTCCCCAGATCTTGGTAGCTTTCCCATGGATTCCTTCCAGAAGCCTGATGTCCTTTTTCTTTTATGATCTTCAGAACTGCATTCATTCCTCTCAACTGTACAGATTTTCACTGAATGTCCAGATTTTTGCCGTTGATCTTTGGTCTGTTTCTCATAAAATTGTGGTTTTCTGGCAAATCATCGAAGAGTGAAGTCAGAAAACAATAATATACATTTGAGAGTCAGACTTTCTACTTTTCAGAAAATGCATGCTAATGTAAAGCCCGTTGTTCTATCAACTTTCAGTTTGTAAGAACATTATTTAAAAATTGTCCTTATTTTTGAGCCTTTGTCCCTCCCCATTATTTATGACTTTGTCCAGATTTCTTGCTCTAAGAAGTTGAGAGGTATGCATAGAGTACTTAAGGTGTGATCTGACCAATGGTCTGCCAAATAGAAGCATTACTTCTTTGCTTCTGAAATCCATCCCCTGAGAATACACCCAGGCATTCACTTTGCTGTTTCCATTACCATGTCGCTCTGCATTTGGTGATCCAGTCCATGTGATCAACAACTCCAGATCCTTTTCTTGCTCAGCTTTCACTAGTTCTGCTCCTTTCAGCAGACACTTTACACCAGGGATATTAGCGATTGAAGTGCAGTATTCTGCATTTGTTTGCACTGGACTTCAACATGCCATCTTTCTGCCACTTGTTCAGCCTTTCAAAAGCCTTTACCAGACACTGTCGCTTATTCTCCACTGCTACACCTATATCTGTGTTGTCAACAGGTTTGTTGTTCCTGTTCTGTATTCCCTCAGATATGTCGAAGATAAACAAACTGAAGAGTACTGAATACAGGATAGTATCCTGTGGTACTCCGCTATTCACTTTTTTATTCTTGATATTGTCATTCTTGCCACAACCCTCATGGGCTTACCATTCAGTCATGTAGCTGTCCACTTTCACAGTGTTTGCGCTGATTCCCAACCCCTCTTTTATTCTCAGCAGCCTCCTATTTGTTCCCAGTCAAAAGCCTTACTGATGTCAATGTAGCCTACATCTACTGTTTACCCCCCACTGCTGATTTTATCTGTAACCAAGTCATAAAACTGAGTCAGGTTTGACTCCTCCTAGTCATAAACCCTGCTCTGGAGATTGCTGTCCTCTAGACATGCTGCCAGCCCATCCCTTAAGAAATGTCTGAGTGACTTTCCTCACTACAGTTATTATACTAATAGCATTGTTCATAGGTTGGTACTAGGCTATCAGCCCTAGGGCCTATACAAGCCTAGCCATAACAATTCCCTGGCTATTTCTTCCCACACTATTTACTTCCCTAGACCCCTGTCTAGCAGGACGACTGACGTGATCCCTGGGGTGAATTTCCTTTCTCCCATCCACTCGTCAAGGTTCCTTTTGAAGAGGGCCAAAGAGGCACTCTGCTTGACATGTATGGGCAGTCTATTCCGGAGTCTGGGGAGTCTCTGGGTCAGGAACCTATCCCGCCAGCATGTTTTGTTTATTGTGATGACAAGGTTTAGATCCCTGGAGCGTGTGGCTCTGAGGGATTGGGATTTCTTTAAGTGTAGCATGTCCAACAGCTCTGGGTTTGATATGGCCTTGTATGTTAAGCAGAGATTGCCTCTGAGTAGACGATATGCGACAGAGTATAGCTGGAGTTTTTTAAGGCGGTCAGCATAGGGCATCTGCTTTAGGCCTGTGATTCTTTTAGTGAGGTATTTCTGCGGCCTTTCCAGTTGTTGCAGATGTCTTGAGAGGTACATACCAAATGGGGCGTTATATTCTATAATGGGTCTATTGAGGGATGAGTACAGTAGGACAATGAACTCCTTTTTTCTGGATGAAAAGCCCTTAGTGATGAGGTGTGCCACATGGAGGGATTTCCTGACTGTTGTGGCGATGTGGTTATCGAAGGTGTGACCACTGTCCACCTGTGTCCCTAAGTCTCTTGTCACACTTTCGGTGTTTAGTGTACTGCCACCTACGTGGTAATTCACGGGTACATGTTTTTTCCCAAAGGGGATAACTATACATTACTTGGCATTGAGCTTGAGCCCATGGCTCTGGCACCAAGCATCTGTTTCTGTAAGGCCCTTTTGTAGAATATCCACATCATTTGGGGATTCAATAATGGCTCCCAGTTTGCAGTCATCTGCGAACTTTGTTGGCCAGAGTCCCTTGGTGTTGGCTTGTATTTCAGAGAAGTAGATGCCAAACAAGAGCGGTCCCAGGACCGAACCCTGAGGTACTCCACTTGTCACTTGTCTGGAGCTGGATTTGGAGCCAGCTACTTTTACAGTGTGGGTTCTGTCAGTAAGCCAGTTGGCAACCCATTGGGTGACGTACGGATTAATGTCCAGTGTAGTAAGTTTATCTATGATTCCAGAGTGGGGGATGGTGTCAAAGGCCTTGGCAATGTCTAGATAGGCTGTGTGGACCACCTTACCCTTGTCCATGGCTCTGGAGACTGATTCAAAGAAGTCAATCAGGTTCAGGAGACAAGATCGGCCCTTCACGAACCCAAACATGATAATACGCTCCATGGCCTTGCAGATAAGGCTCGTCAGACTGATGGGATGGTAGTTTCCGGGATCCAAGGTGGATCCCCCCTTGTTGAGTGGGATAACTGTAGCTCTGCACCACTCAGTGGGCACGAAACCTGAGGTGAGGCTATGATTAAACATGACACTTAGGTGAGGTGCCAATTCATATACTAGTTCATGTAGTGCACAGCCCAGGGTGTCATCTGGTCCCATGGATGCTGTATTCTTAGCTTTGGAGTGTGCGTTTTTTACCTGTGTGGCCGTTATTACCGGAATTTGGCAATTTTCCGGTATTGAGATGGTCTGTTTAGGGGGTGAGAGGGGGGTGAAGTTGGCACTGAATCGATCTGCCAGGATATTGGCAATATCCTTGGGATCAGTATATTTAATGCCAGCCTGTTTTAGCTCAGAGCAGATCTGAGCATTGCCATTTAGATTCTTGACATAGTTATAGAATGTCTTGTGGTTGTCTTTGGAATCTTTGGCAATTTTATTTTCGTAACTAGCTTTGGAAGATTTTATGAGGGATCTCAGTTTCTTACTGAGGCTGGTAAGGGAGTTTTTTGCATCCTGGGATTTTCCTCTTTTCTGCAACAGTTTCTTCCTTTTGTTGTAAAGTTTGTTTATGGCAGGGGACCACCAGATTGGCTTCCTTTTTTTGGAGGAGAGCATCTTGGTTCTATTTGGGATGGCACGATTCATGCATGAGTGGATGTGCTCGTACAGTGCCTTAGTGTAGGATTCAGCAGTCGAACTTTCAGTTCCCGTCTGCATGGGTGTCACGGAGTTTGTCACTTCTGACTTGAGTAGCATGAAGTTGGCTTTGGAGAAGTTTTTTATGGAGGTTTCCTTACTGGGGGGTGGGGATGGGATGTGGATGTTAAGGGTGATTAGCTTATGGGTGTGGAACATCGATTTCCCATGTTGGTAATGACCAGGTCTAGGATATTGGAGTCCCTGGTGGAACTATGGATTAGTTGATCCTGGGCATTGGAATTTATGAATTCCAAGAACCGTTGGGCAAAGGTGTTGGTACACGAGTAGTTTTCCCAGTTAATGGCAGGGTAGTTAAAATCACCCATTATTAGGGTGTTTGGTTCTGTCTTAATATTTTCCAGTATGTTTAGAAAGGTGTAGTGAGAATCTTGGGGCATGGTGGGGGATCTGTAGCAAGCTACAATTTGGATTGCAGTGTTACCTAGTGTTAGTTGCACCTGGACAATTTCAGACGCATTGTGTTGGACAACTAGCGTGGTGGTGTGAATATCCTTGGTGAATATGGACACTCCTCCATCTATAGTGTTTCGGTCCTGGTTTGGTGGCCGAAAAGTGTGGTAAGAGTTATAGCCTGGTATTGCAGGAGTGTTCTCTGGAGCCTTGAATCAGGTCTCAGTTACTGCACAGATATCGATGTTCTCCAATTTTAGGAGTGCCTCGAGAGAGTGCATTTTGAGGTTTAGACTTCTAGCATTGAGTAACATTACCTTCAGATTTTGCATGCTTGTACCTGTTACGGTGGTGGTTTTGTCCTTTGCACTTTGCCTAAAAAAGCCACTATAGGGGTGGCAAGAGCCTTAGCCAGTAACCTGAATCCCAGGGGCGACAGGTGCAGACCATCTCTGGCAAAGCATCGTGGTCTGTCGATCATGTCGTCCCAAGTAGACAGATACTGGATCCCCTTTGAATGACACCAGAAGCTTAGCCAATTGTTGAAGTCAGTCATTTTGTCCTTATATTGTGGTATCATTCTGGGTGAAGGCAGGATGCTACTCAGGGCTAGGGCCATAGCTGCCTGGGCCACATGATCCGAGAGCTCTTCCATGTCTCTTTTCATGTAGTCCATGGAGGTATGTCTCAAGTCATTCACTCCAACATGGACAATGACAGAGTCATATTTGTACTTGTTGTGGAGTGACTTGAGTGCATGCATTATGTGGTGGATCATGGCACCCGACAGGCAGCTGACTGTAATTTTCTCCTTGTTCAACCTGGTGAGTGGGACATCAGTGTGCCGGACTATAGAGTCACCTATGACTAAAGTATTAGGTACGTTGTCTTGCCTTAGGGACTGTTGCTGGGTGGCACACTGGTGTTGTGAGCTGTGTGACACTTTGGTTGTGATTGGTGTTTGTTTGCATTTCAGCTTCAGAGGTCCTTGTTGCTTGGGCAGGTTACAGTTAAGGGCCTCCGCATATGTGGATTTAGTGTTGCTATGTGGGTGTTGGTGGTGTGGGTTTAGAAGGGCTATGTGTTGCTTGAGGTGTAGTGTGGGTGTTAACCTTCTCCTCTTGACTGTCTAGCACAATCTTGGGTGGAGAGAGCTTTGCTTCCAGTTTGGCTATGTAAGTGCATCTCTCACAGGTTGTAGTGTTGGGTGGTTGGAGGAGAGGGTTGTCTGTGTACATGAGGCAATTGCTGCATTGCCCCAGTATGCCCAGATTCACCAGGTGGACAGGAGAAATCACCGGAAGCTGACCCTTGGACATGCCTGGTTTGTTGCGTTTTTTTTTTTTTTTGTAAAGTACAGAAGCTGTTTTCCCTTTCCTTAGCAAGGTACTTTTCAGTTATAGGCTGTTTAGTGCCTACGATTAATTTCTCCTTATTAACAAGGAGAGTTGAGTGCTTGTAACAGTTTAAGGCTTCCTAGTGCTTTCCAGCAGGTATTAGAGCAAGTGCTAGTCACAGGGATGCTTAAAGGTAAGATGAAAAAAATGCACACTGCAGTGTGCACTAGAGAAGTTAGATGTGAAAGTAGGTAACTTAAGTTTTACCTGTCAAAAAAGTTAAGGTTTAGTGGAGAGTTACTATTTTTAAAACAGCAAGATGGATTGAAAGGGGTGGTCACTTTTGTATTCTGGTACTATGGAATACAGTAGGATGGCCAATAAATTTAAATAGTTGAAGGGGAGTGATTTCAAAAATGATAATTTTGTGATTACTCACACAAGCCAGTGAAAGCAGAGAGGAAATGAGATATATGGTCAAATTAACATAAGAGGCAGGCAACTAGAAAGACAGTGGTATTTAACAAGACAACTGTAACTGGGTGGGAGAGTGGGGAAAAAATTCTGCCTGACTCAGAAGAGGCAGAGCTGTGATCTCTTTTGAAGTTTTAATATGCAGTTAGGCGGTAGTCTACTTAACATTGAAAGTGTGATAAGAGACCTTGGGACACAGGAGGACAGTAGTCTCTCTTTTGATAATCACATCGCCACAGTAGTCAGGAAATCCTTCTACATGGCACATCTCATCACAAAAGGTTTCTCATCCAGGAAAAAAGAGGCCATTGTTCCCCTCTACTAATCAGTCATTAGACCCATTATAGAGTACAATGCCCCTTTTGGTATGTACCTCACAAGACATCTACAACAACTGGAAAGGCCACAGAAATACCTCACAAAGAGGATTACCGGCCTCAAACAGATGCCCTATGCAGACTGTCTCAAAAAACTGCAGCTTTACTCCGTTGCATATCGCCTACTCAGAGGCGATCTCTGCCTAACACACAAAGCTCAAACCCAGAGCTTTTAGACAGGCTCCACTTAAAGAAATCCCAATTCCTACGAGCTACACGGTCTAGGGACCTAAACCCTGTCACCACAATAAACAGAACATGCTGGAGGGATAGATTCCTGTCCCAGAGACTTCCCATACTCTGGAACAAACTACCTATCTATTTCAAACAAAGCTCCTCATTAGCGCTCTTCAAGAAATATCTTGATGATTGGATGGGAGATAGGAAATTCACCCCGGGGATCACTTCTGCGGCTCTGCTAGATAGTGGCAAAGGAAAATAATTTTCTTGGGTGGCAAAAGCCAGGGTACCTTTGGCTAGGCTTATATAGGCCCTAGGGCCAATAGCCTAGTACCTACCTATGAACCTATGAAAACACAAGGTAAAGAAAACAAACCACAGTATTCAAAATATAAAAAGGCAATAAAGTAATACAAAATACAACAAATAAAAGCAAACTAACCTTTCCTTCACGGCAAAGTCTGGATGAGCCTTTCTGGTAGTTCCTTAGATTGTCCCTGACACTTGTACAAGGATACTACACTTGCTGTTCAATCCTTCTGGCACTTCTTCACTAGCCAGTGTTATTTCAAAGGTCTCCATCATGGGATCTGCCAACACACCGGCTAGATTCCTGAGAAGTTTGGGAGATGCCCCATCTTACCCTTGTGCTTTATCTTCCTTAATGTCAACTAGTTCCCTCTAAACCTCCTCCCTCCCCCCTGGTATCTGTACACTGCTCTCATTCTGCACTGCCTCTCTTCTAGCATGGCACCTTTTTTTGCTTGCCTTTTTGAAAACTAAAGCATATATTTACTCACTGCCTCTTCTTTTATCTTCTTCTTATATGCCTAGTCTTGCCAGTTGTATCGTAAATCGTAAAAAAATCATTGAAACTAATAGTTGGTCAACAATAAGGAAGAAACCCACAAAGGTGGGGGGCTGCACCCCCCCCCCAATTATATATACCAACTCCAAGATCACACTACAGTGGGGAAAAGGGCAAATTTTAGAAGGTTTTGTTTAGTTTACCTTATACAGTGTGGCACTTCCTTGTTGTTGGCCAGCTTTTGCCTTTCAATGATTTTTTTTTATGATGATTTCACTCTTTGATGAAAGTGATGATGTTATGTTGTCCCATCTTGCCTTTGTTCTTGCTGGTTAAGTTCGGAGCCGATCCTCTGCTCCGACTCAGCCCTTATACAATAGCTCAAGAGCTTTTACTGGATCGAGGCTACCCCTTATCCCAACATGCCTAGCGGCAGCTACCCAGATCTCATTTGCCGCTTGCAGCGTCGAGATTGCTCCATATTGGCTCAGGCTAAGTACTTTATGTTTTTCTAGTTTCTTGCTAATTTTTTGGTAAATTTACTGGTTATACTGACTAAACCCTATCCTAAGGGTCAGAAGAGTGGGAAAATGTGGTTCCGGAAATCCCAGGGATCTTCGCCAGGCACACGTGGTGATTTTTCCCCCAGGAGCAGAGGGGGAAACAACAATGGAAGATGCCACCCACGTGGTAGAGGAGGTCTGCAACAGCAGGGAGACAGAGATATTTTCTCTGCTAGGCCCTTCCAGCACTCCTGGGAGGCCTGGCTGTTCACATCTGGAAGCAGTCGAGGGCAGACTATCACTGTACCCAGCAGCCTGACAGTCTATCACAAGAGAAACATGGGTACTGTTGATAATATCCAGGGGCTACAAAATTCCCTTTTCTCAGTCCCCCTCAAAAGACAAATGTTCTATCCCAGATGTTCCACCCAGTCTTTGGGATCATGCAATCCTAGAGGTTCAAAGATTGCTAGAAAAAAGAGCCATCCAGGAATTCCTCATAGACCAAATTGGATCCGGAACTTACTCAAGGTTCTTTTTAGTTCCAAAAAAGACCGGGGACTGGAGACCAGTCTCAACAAGCTAAACCAATCAGTAAAAAAGAGAAAGTTCCAGATGGTGATACTGCAGTCCATTCTTCCCTTCTTGGGTCAGGACAGTTGGATGTGCTCCATAGGATGTGTACTATGATATAAAAATGGACAAGCAATCCAGGAGATTCCTATGCTTCCGGCTGGGAGCCAGTCATTATCAGTTCAGGGCCCTGCCATTTGGTCTCACCACAGCCCCCAGGGTGTTCACAAAGTGTGTATGACAGTGGTCACAGCTCACCTGAGGCGTCTAGGATTCCTGGTGTTTCCATGTCTAGATGACTGGCTCCTTACTGCTACCACTGAGCATCAACTAATCAAGGCATGGGACTACACAATCCAAACTTGTTCCCAGTTAGGCATCACAATACATTATGAAAAGTCTGCCTAGTTGCCTTGTCAGTCTATTACCTTTATTACAGGGTGTCAACAAGTTTCCTTTCTCATAAACAAGACAAGAGTTCAGGCAAGACAAGTCTTACAAGTACTGGGCTCAATGGCTGCAGCTATTACACTAGTTCCTTTAGCACGCTTCGACATGCGGATTCTTTCCACATGCAGATTCTACAGTGGCTTCTTTTTGCTCAGTGGTCTTTCCAGAAATTGCCAATGTCACATATGATCTTGATCACGGAATCTTGCAAAAAGGACCTACTGTGGTGGCTGGTCTCCCCCAAGATGACTCTGGGCAGACCCTTTCTAGACCCACATCTGGTAGCCACAGTGACCACGGATGCTCACAAGATAGGGTGGGGCGGGCATTGTCTGGGATGGACTGTCCAAGGAACATGGCAATCTCACGAGTACCATTTGCACATCAGTGTTCTAGAGATGACAGCGGTTCTTCTGGCATTGCAAGCACTTCAAGACTCTCTACCTACAGGGACCATTGCAATCCAGACAGACAATATGTCAGTGGTATGGTACATCAACAAGCAGGGCAGAACCAGATCTTACACCTTGTGTTGGGAGGCACTTCGAGTATGGCAATGGGTGGATTCTTCCCAATGTTTTCTGATTGCAACACACATTCCTAGAAAATCCAACGTGATAACGGACAAGCTCAGCAGGGCTATCCTTATGCCTCATGAGTGGTCCCTGAAGCAAGAAGTTGCGGACTTGATTTTCCGCAAATGGGGCCAGCCATGCTACGATCTTTTTGCCACTCCCCTAAACAACAAATGTAGCAGCTACTTCGCCCTAGTTCCCCCTCTGGGACAGTCACCCAGGGATGCACTTGTTCACAATTGGCCACCGGGACTACTGTATGCTTTTCCACCCTTCCCTCTCATTCCAAAGGTACTTCAGAAAGCAAAGTCGTTGGGTTGCAAACTCATCCTCATTGCTCCTTACTGACCTTGTCAGGTATGGTTTCTGTTTCTTCTCCATCACCTTCAACTGAAGCCCTGGATACTGGATCCAGTTCTGGACCTCCTGACACATCTGTCAGGCCCTCTTCTTGGTTGCTATAACCTCAGCTAGACGGGTTTCTGAATTACATGCTTTGTCTATTCGCCTGCCTTACCTCATTTTTCACAAAGATAGAGTCTCTCTAAGGACCAATCCTTCTTTCTTGACAAAGGTTTGTTTTGAGTATAGCTTAAATCAGTCCATTGAGCTTCCTATGTTCTTCCCCATTTATGGCAACAAGGCAGTGTATAGATTACACCAACTGGATGTTCATAGACAATTACGTTTTTATTTACACAGGACCAAAGACCTCAGAAAATCAGACCAATTGTTCATATCCTTTGCTGACAGTAAGCAAGGTTATCCAGTTTCTAAAATGGCATTATCAAAATGGCTGTCAGACCCAATCACTTATTCATATGGTTTGCGTAAAAAGATGCTTCCAGGAAGACCCAGAGGACATTCAGCCAGGGCCTTAGCCACCTCTGTTGCCTTCCAAGCTAAATTGCCTTTACATTCAATCTGTGCAACAGCAACATGGGCAAATCCTCATATCTTTATCTCTCATTACAAAGTGGATGTGGTCTCCCGGAATAGGGCATCCTTTGGTTCCATGGTCCTGTAGAGTTTGTTCCAGTGAGCCAACCAAGAACACAGTCCCAACCAGCAAGAATGAAGGCGAGATGGGACAACATAACATAAAGAAGTTATGTACCTACCATAACGTTCCATGTTTGTTATCCTTCATCTCACCTTCCTTCTTGTGTCCCCCCACCCTTCCCCCTTCCTGGAGGTTCATGAGGAGTTCTTTAATGGTTACACTGGCTGAGTTTCCTGTTGACATACTAGGTTGGTTAACCATACTTTGTCCTTTTTTCTTTCCTTCCTACCTTGGTGTAAGAGCTTAGTAAAAAAAATTATTTTTCTTACTACATATGTCTAGTGTGGGCTATTACAAATGAGATCTGGGTAGCTGCCGCTAGGCATGTTGGGATAAGGGATAACCTCGAGCCATTAAATGGGGTTCAGGCGCCTAGGCAGCGAGACATTTCCCTATGGTACATTTGACTGGGGACACATGGCTGAAGTGACATTCAGCTGCAGAGAAATATGTCTGTTTGCAAATTCCCTGTGGGCAAAGAGAAGCACACCCTGCCATGCTCACAGCTTTAATAACCAAATGAATGGTGGCAGAAGAAGTGATGAGTGTAATGCTCAGTGTACAGTACATACTTATGTAACTACAACATGTAGAAGTGTGCTACAGCATGGAGGAAATCACACAGGATACTGTAGTCACGTTTATGCTCCAGTATGTGTTTTAGGTAATGTTCCCTAGACACTGTGAAGGGGGTAGTGATCCACACACTCCAGTTATAAAGGCACTGCCCATTGTGCACTGCATTTGTACTGCCAGTGACATGCCCTCTGGCCAGCCTGCTGTTGATGCCTGCCATATTGCCTGCTGTTTCATGTTCCGTTGGGGACCATGGACATTGTTTTCCCCCTGTGCATTTGGTTACTGAAGTTGTGGGCATGCCAGCATATACTTCTCTTTGCCCACAGGGAATTTGCAAACAGCCATATTTCTCTGCAGCTGAATGTCACTTCAGGCATATGTCCCCAGTCAAATGTTCCACAGGGAAATGTCTCGCTGCCTAGGCTCCTGAACCCCAGTAAAAGCTCTCGATCTATTGTATAGCAGCTGAGTCAGAGCTGAGGATTGGCTCCGAACCCAACCAGCAAGAAGGAAGGCGAGATGAAGGACAACAAATATAGAACGTTATGGTAGGTACTTGTTCACAGATTACTGTTCTTGGAGTAGCTGTTTAATGAAGTTTCTCTTCAATGTATGAATATAGACCCTGACATTCCCACTTGATGAGTAAAACAGCACTGAGTGCTGTACTGTACTATATAGAATAGAGTATTTGTTTTTACCATGCCCTGTCTGGTCTAAATTTGGAAAACATTGACCCAACAAGCTTTGTTTCCTGTGTTTCAGAAACTTGACACTGAGAATGAGACAGTTGAACTGGTCCACACACAACCAACAGAAATTGTAGATCTTCCAAAAAGGGTTCCCAAGGACTCTGCACGCTATCACTTCTTTTTGTATAAACATTCTCATGAGGGTGACTATCTTGAGTCCTTCGGTAAGTATCTTATTAGATGATTAATCCTAGTTTTGCAGAGGGTAATTTGGAGAATATCGAGATATAATGTTATTTTGTAATAATGTGGTCGTATATAATAATGACTAGAAAGCTGTGGGTTCTATTCCCACTCCAGGTAACTAGATTGCTGATACTGCACTTCAGCATTGGGGGATTGCTGCATTCCTGAGCATGTTGTCCTTTGAATGAGATGTTAAGCCAAAGTCCCATCTGCCTAAGTTGGTGTTAGCTCAGGAGGATGTAAAAGATTCCACAAAACCATTTGACCATTTTTTCTCTGAGTAGAGTCCAGTGAATAGGACAGGTAAGTTTCCAAAAGAATCTATACATATACTAACTAGGTGTATGTTCCCTTAATTGCTAATTCATTTATGTTTTGTGATTGAATGGGTGAAGTGCTCAACTGACCCTTTACAGCTATGACCCATGCTGCAAGGGAGCAAAAAGTTAGAACAAAGGATTACAATGTATAGAAGGAATAGAAACAAAGAATAGAATGTATAGCTAGACATACACAAGTAAAATAACTTTTCACAGCATTACGTTTTACAATGGGTTCAGCAATCAAATGTATTGCACTGGGTAACTTGAATTTTCTATTCTTGTTTTTTATAACTATTTACGTATTTACACATATGCAGCTGCTTCCATGGAAGCAACAGGGTCAGTGAAATACTTGGCATACTTACAGTTATAATCTTACAATTAGATCTTAAAATTAAACAGATGGGACAAATAGTTATAGTTAAGACCTTTTTTTGGAGTAAGCTATGGAAAAACTGGCAATACTTTCTGACTTGGATGAACAAGAAACTGTATGTTAGTGCATAACTGTAGGTTTATGTACCATAAGCATGGCAAATGAGGTGGCTGGATCTGCAGTTATTTGTGCTTGCCTCTGGAGGGCAGTATGACTTAAGCTTTCTTCGTTCCGTCATGATGAGTATTGCTAGGCATCTCAGTTAAATCTATAGGGGTAAGGGCATGTTTTAGAAACCCTCTCAAGAGATTATTCGGAACTTCAAGAATAAAAGTAAATTCCAAAATTAAAGTCTAAACTAGCAGTTCCTTAAGTAATAAATATTGCAATAGAGGTAAAAGAACTGGAGGGGGATCTGTAGAAGAGGGTGGGAGTAAACTACAAACAAAAAGAATGGCAATTGTGGGAACAATACAGACAGAGTAATGTTTTGGAAGAGGAGTGAGGTTTAAAGGAAGGGAGGACTTGACCAAATTATGTAATGTTGAATTGATGATAATTATATAAAAGCATATATGTAATGTATAATATTTGTAAGTGTGCACATGTTAACATGGTTTGTTTTCTTTTATATAAAGGTATGTTTGCCTATGTCTTAAGTGATAATTCAATAAAGGTGTTAAAAAAAGAATAAAAGTAAATTCCGTTTTCCTGTGAAAGAGAGAAAGGTATGGCTTTTGACTGAGCAATATTTGGACACTGTCCAGCAGTTTACTCTGAGCAGATGTTTAAATTACACTGTGTTGTAATTTGGATGATTTGGGCATTCCTCTACAACTGAGCTCTCACTAAGTTATTGGATATGTAGCCAAAATCTTGGTATAGAACGGTCTTCCAGTGTTCTTGTAGATGGACAACTGGTTCCTGGTAACTCCAATCAGGGACTGTCCTGAAACAGCCTTCTTGGTGACACTTCTGTGGATGTAGACACATCAGCATAAACTGGAAGAAGTTCTCATTGACCCCTTCACATAAGACACCCATCACTGGGGAAGTACTAGATACTGTCTAGTGTCAGTTGTATTCTTGAGGAGAACCGAAGGACATCACAATATCAATCCTCTTGGTGAAGACAGGCCCAGATGCTGCTGCACTTTCTAAACTTGCTGGCTGCCACAGTAAAAATGTAAATATGATTCCTGGGTAATAAAAAAGGGATGAATTCAAACATATCTGCAAATTACAGACATGTCATTGTTGCATAATCTTTGGTGAATTAGCAGATACCCAAACATTATAAAATCTAAAATCAAATTAAAGATGTCTTGTTGTTTATGATATTTTCCAGTATACTTTAAATGTTAGTTTCATATCGCTAGCCAAGCTTTCATTTTTTAAAATAGGGACATTTGATGAGAGTTTGCCTACTGATGTCATGTCCCTGGATTTTTTTCAGAACCTAGATATGTGTGTCATGTAAAATTAATTTAAAAGCTATAAAATGGGCAGTTTTCTCAGTATTTAATGAAGTATCTCAAAAAATGTATTTTGTTTTAAATATTAAGATCTCTCGTATTATTTTCCTTACTTTTATTATTGAGTTCTCTAAGAGTTATTGTCAGAATAAGAGCTATTATCAGAGTCGTCATTGTTTTAATCTATTTATTTTGGATATTCTTATAAATAGTGGGGTATTAGTAACTAAGTATGCAGAATGTATTAAATTGTTTGTGTTACATTTTTTCTAGGTAGAAACAGCCCTGTTAGATATAACATATTATTAAATGTATGGGCAGATTAAGAAGGTTGTAACCTGTAACAGGTTACCAACTAGATGAGTGATCAGATTAACTTTTTGAAAGTGCATTTTCATTGTATGTATAGTAACCTGACATTTTCTTTTTTTAGTGTTCATTTACTCGATGCCTGGCTACAAGTGTAGTATTAAGGAACGCATGCTGTACTCTAGTTGTAAGAATCGGTTACTGGATGAAATTGAGCTAGACTATGGAGTGGATATAGCAAAGAAGGTATGTATCTATTTAGAAGAGGTTAACCTTTTCTTAAAAATGAAAAAAAAATATTGTTCTTTTGGAAACAAAATACTTCACTATATAGTAAAGTAAATGTTTAGCTAGCAAGTCTAGTTGATGCAGTTTGGTCCAACATTCTAGCATTCTTTCACATCTTTCAGACTATTCCTAATCCCTTGATACAATTTAAAGAGAAATTATACAGCTCCAGAAGAGTTTGTTTTTCCATTCATGTGAATGAAAAAGACAGACCCAAGTGCTGCAAGCTTGAAGTTAACATTCCTGTTCTGTGCTGCAGTATTTACAAATGTGATATCCCACTACTGCACTTAGGATATATGTCTCAAATTGGCAAGCTACATGGGGTGGAGGGATACAACTCTGACTACACTACAGGAAACCTGAGTTTGGTTAGTGGCTAGAGTACCTATGGGTGACAGCTAGCAGAAGTTGGGCACTAGCAAGCCAAGCATCAGTGGAAGAGAAAGACCCTTGGGCAACTGGAGTTTAGAAAGACTGAAAGCTACACAGATGAGAGCTGAATCATCTGATAACTGAATGAGGGATGCCTGCATGGAGGCTTTGAGGAGGCCATTTACAAAGATAGTAAATAATGAGGTTCCCAAGATAGTTCCTTGAGGTACCCCATCTATAGCTGGAAGAAAGGAAGACAACACAGTTCATTGACACTTTACAGCTTGGTGTCTATTGGTTACATAGCTGTTAAACCATTGACCATTGGAGTGATAGAGACCTATACACTGTAGTTTTTGGAGCAATCATGTGAGAAGGTGTCAAAAGCCTTTGTCAGATCCTAGAATAGTGAGGGAACAGTTTTCTCAATGTTTCTATTAAGATTAACAGTAATGAGAAAGTCCAAGAGTGCATTTGTTGTGCTATGATTTGGTCTAAATCCATGTTGGATAGGAGAGACGATACTGTTAAGTGTGAGGTATAGGAGCAGCTGAATGTAAATGCATTTTCAAAGATTTTTGAGAGGGTAAGATGGCAGTTGGCCTGCAGTTTGATAAATCCACAGAGTGCCCTTTTTGTGTAAAGGTAGGATTTAAGATGTTTTCCAGGGAGCTGGAATGCTACTCTTCTTGAGTTGATCTGTTTATTAATTTGGATACGGGGTAGACAACTGCACCTGCTGTGATTTTTAAGGTACTCTGCTGTGAGGTCATCTATGGCTTGGGTGGTGGGTTTTAATTTGAGTGGAACATATTTGATTGTTGATGTTGGATTGATTTTAGAATGGAAGAATTAATGTGGATATCAGCGTGTAGATAAAGATAGTTAGTATTGCTTCTGGTGTTAATATGTTTGGCATCAATTTACATGAAGTGAGTTGAAGTCGGTTGCAATATCTTCTGCAGAAAACTTGGGAATTGGGGGTTGGTTGCTGGCTCTGGTGAGGTATATCAGCTTATTTATGGAAACCCAAAAAGCTTTAGGGTTGTTTTGATTAGATCTTTGAAGTGTATGATAGTATTTTTTTTTTTTTGCAGAGACTTTACTTTTAGTGACGTTATGGAGTTGCCTGAATGTCTGATGACTTTGTAGTGTTTTCTGTTTTAGCCAGGATTTACAGACTTTATCTGTTTTTATGGATTAACTATTTAGCACATTGTGTTAGTCATGAGACTGAATTTACTTTTATTTACCTTTTCTTGGGTGAGGGGAGACATTTTGTTGCGTATATTGATAAAGATCGAATTAAATTCCAATGTTTCTTCATTTAATGGTAGGTATTTCAGTGTGTTCCAGTTACATGATTTTAGAGTAGACATGAATGCTTTTGTTTTTAGATTTTGTGATGTTATGAACCATGTTATAGTGCCACTGTTTTGGGATACATACGGGAGTTTGCCTGAAGGCATAAATTGGTAAATGGTCACTAAATATGTCTGAGGGATTGCCAGTGGATTTAATTTCACTATGATCAGATGGTAGAATTATTGTGTGATTTATTAAGCCTGGTGGGGGGTTGAGATTTGTTCCTAGTGATTGAGTTCCAGACTACATTCTAGTAACCTAAAATAATTGTTTTCCAGGGGGTGTTACTAATTAAAAGAACAAAAACTCCAGACTCTCTAAACACTGACTGTTTTATTTAAACACTACAAAGCTTTATGGTGTTTAGATAAAAACAGTCAGCGTTCCCAGCGTCTTTGGATTACACATGTCTCTGTGGACCTGGTCAACCCTTGCTACTAATCCTGTTATTCCAGATGTTATTGATTACCCAGGAGAGTGTATATTAATTTGCAGGGATATTATTGTCTGGGAGAAAGTATAGGGCAGTAAAGCAAATGCTTTTGTGGTTAAGTTTGGGGAACTAGATAATTAGTTCAGCATTACTCAGCTGAGGAATGGTGTGTTGGCAGGGGTAAAGTTAAAGGGTGTTAGGGTAAAAAATGTCTATCCCTTCTCCTTTTTTACCTGTCAGAGAAGTTATATAGGGTGGGGAAAATTGTTACTGTGTAGTCATCAATGTCTTGTTTAAATGTAAATAAAGAGGTAGGTAAGAGTAGGTTGTAGTGAAGGAGAGCAGGTGAGTGGTAAGATGTTGGATATTGATGAGACAGCTGTGTGGTAATAATAGATTAATGAGCATTGTATGGTTTGGAATAATTATTCTTTAGTAAAAAAAAATTGCATAAAGTTATGGAAAAGGATTGATAAAGCATAAGGTAAATTATACAACGACCCCCCATTAATATTCCAAAATGTGCATGCTGATTGGTCAGCGTGCACGTTGTAAATCAGAGTTATAGTAATGGAAAAAGGTCCGGTCGCCCGGACTTTTTCCATTAGTATAACTCTTTTTGTTTACAGCAACGGAGAACGCAAGATCTCCGTTGCTTTTTGCACACTGTCTCGGTATGTTAAACGAGTTTAACATAGCGAGACAGCTTTAAAAAAAGTAACGGAGATCTTCCTATCTCCGTTGTTTTTTTTAAAGCTGTCTCGCTATGTTAAACTCCTTTAACATAGCGAGACAGTTTGTAGAAAGCAACGGAGATCTTGCTTTCTCCGTTGCTTCTGCCCACAGCTCTGATGTAATGCGTAAGCATATGACTAGACAGCTGCGGAAGGGCATTATACAATGCCATTATTTAAGAAAAGTAATTATTTTTTTTCTTAAATAATGTCATTGTATAATAGCAATAAAGTACTTCTGGGTGTGGTAATGCTGGATTTTACCCATGGTTGTCTTTGTTTGGCCACTCGGGCTTCGCCTTCGTAACCAAACCACACCAACCGTGGGTAAATCCAGCATTACCTATACCCAGGCGTGGGTTATTGCTATAGTACACCATTGCATGTTGCAATGGTTGGATGCTGCAGTATGTTATAAATTTTTGCAGGTTAGTGTATGTAGGGAATATTATGAGTGTGTTGTTGTAATGATGTTGTCTTGAATGGTTTTGTGACTTTAAGGAGAGGGCAAAGTAAGTAAATTAGGGTAATGATGGTTAGTAATAAAGTTTAGATGTGTCTGGGGAGATACAGCTGAGAGAGAAGTAAAGCATTATTCACCTCCATTTTCTTTGTTGAATTTTGATCAAGCACAGAAAGTACAATTGTGTAAAATCTTACCATAACAGTAGATGTCCTTCTCTTCACTGTTGCAGTATTCTTTAAAAAAGGGATGTCCTGCCCCAGGCAGCCCGTTGCTCAGCCAGTATAGATAAGCTTGAAAAAGATCTTGTTTGTACCATATGTCACATTTATGCTCCCTGCACACAATGTAGGGCATAAAAGGGATGTATAGATGCAGCTACCCACAACTGAATTTCCCCAGAAGAAAAAAAGTCGTCATAGGACAAAAGAGTCCATGCACATCCAGAAGAAAAAATGCAGAATAAACAGGAGGGAGATGGAAGGAGAGAGTGATTACTGCAGCATTGAAGAGAAGGACATCTACTGTTATGGTAAGATTTTACACAACTGTACTATGTCCTTCTATATCACTTTTCAGTATTCCTTAAAGAAGGGAGAGTAAAATAAAAGCTTAAGAAACAGAATGGGAGGTGGAAGGCTGAGAAGAGTCCTCAGCAAACCCACATAAAATGGTTTCAGCAAAATCTACCCTAGAAACTATAAGCAACTTATTATAATGCTTAGTAAAGGTATGCAGTGAAGACCAAGTAGCCCCTTCAAGGATGGAATTGGTGCCAACCCTTGGAAGAAGGCACCAGAAGAGGCAGCAGCCGTAGTAGAATGAGCTCTAACAAAAGCCGAAAGAGACTTGCCATGAAAAGGATAACAAAAAGAAATGGCCTTAGATATCCAGAAGGAGATGGTTTGCTTAGAAACAGTCAAACCCAAAGACTTGGAATGAAAGGAAACAAAAAACTGATCAGGCTTGTAAATAGTCCTAGTTTTATCCAAATAGTACCTGAATGCAAATCCAAGGTGTGCAGGACTCTCTCAGTAGCAGACTGAGGAAAAGGGAAAAAAGAAGGGAGTTGTACCAACTGATTTAAAGACAACTCATTTACCACCTTGAGCATAAAAGAGGATTAGTACGAAGGGGCACCCTGTCCCTGTGAAAAAGCAAAAAAAGGAGGAATGATGATAAGGGCCTGGAGCTCAGAAACCCTCAGAGCAGACGTAAGAACCAGCAACAAAGCAGTTTTCCAGGTAAAATGTTGCAAAGAAGCAAAATCCGCGAGCCTGAGTCAATTTTTCCAAAACAAAATTAAGGTCCCAAGGAGGAGGAATAGGTTTTCTTGGAGGCCTAATATGCAGGATGCCTTTAAGAAATCGTTTCACCTCAAAAGAAGTCGTCAAAGCAGGAGTCAAGTGCAGACAAGCAGAAATCGCTGACAAATGGGCCTTCACAGAAAAGTAGGCCAAGCCAGATTGGAGCAACCCACACAAAAAAGAGAGGACCAGAGGAATACCCCCCCCCCCCCACACACACACACACACACACACACACACACACACACACACACTCTGAAAAAGGGTCCTGGTTACAAGAATGGCACCAGAGCGAAAATCTTTTCCATTTGGATGTATAAAATTTTCTGGTTGAAGTTTTCCTTGCCTCATGTAAAACCCTGAGCATGTCCTCAGAACAAAGGTACCAAAAAGGAATCAAAACCCTATCACCCACATTGTCAGTTGCAGAGTGGACAAGTGGGGATGGATGAGAGACCCCTTGTCCTGCATGAAGAGATCCCACTGGTGAGGTAACTTGTGATGATTGCCCCTGGCCAGATGCATTAAAAGGGGGAACCAGTGCTGTCTCAGCCAAAATGGAGTCACTAGCAAGGTTTTTGGGGAGTCCAGCTGAATCTTGTGCAGAACTTCCTGAAGTAGAGGAAGGGGAGGAAAAGCATAAAGAAACCTCTCCTTCCATGGAAAGGACAGGGCATCCATTTTCCAGGCCAGATGGCATGGCATTCTGGAACAGAAGAGAGGAAGCTGCCTATTCAGAGGGGAGGAAAAAGATCTACCTGAGGAATACCCCACCAATGGAGAATGTCCAGAAACATGTCTCTGTGAAGCATCAATTTGTGAACCTGTGTTTTAGACCTGCTCGGAGAATTTTCCATACAATTGTGCTCTGAAGGAATGTATACTACCTGAAGAGTAACTAATAACTGAGAGCCACTTCCCAAGCTTGAAGCGCCATCCTGGAGAAGAGGTAAGATTTTGTGCCCCCCTATTTGTTGATATGCCACATCACTGTATTCTTGTTTGCGTTCACTTTCAAAGGGCCCGGCGAGATAATATGGGGTAAAAAGCTTGAAGGGCCAGAATCAGAGCCCTCATCTTTTTGATGTTGATATGGTCTGACTTGTGATGGGGATGCCAAAGACCCTGAACTTTCAGGTACCCAAGAGATGCTCCCTACCCCACACCCAAGGCATTGGTGAACAGCTCTTGAGAAGGGATTGGAGGCTGAAAGGGCTGGCCTGGGTTGAGAGCAAACTGTAAAATCTATCAGTCAGATTCCTTCTTGAGACAGAGAAGGAGAGGTACACTAAAAGTCAGAGGGTGAGGATGTTGCAGCCAAACTGACTTGAGGAACCATTGAAGGTTCTGCATATGCAGTCTGGCAAGAGGAAGCATCAGAATTGAAGAGGCCATGAATCGCAGGGCTTGAAGAAACTTTCTGGCTAGGATGACAGAGGAAGAAGAGACTGAACAAAGGCTGTCAACAACAAAACCTTTGAAGGAGGAAGAGAGGCCAACACTGGCACAGTCTGAATCCTGCAACCCAGATTCACATGAACCTGAGAGGAAGTCAGGACAGTCTTTTGGAAGTTTGATAGTAAACCCCAGTCTTTGAAGAAGAGAGATGGTGAACTGCACATTCTGCAACAGTTGACTGGTAGAAGGCACCTGAAGCAACCGGTTGTCTAGATATGGAAAAATCTGAATGCCTTGGAGCCTGCAGAAGACAATCACAGGAGCTAGGCATTTTATGAATAAACTTGGAGCAGTATAAAAGTCAAAGGACAAAGCAGAGAACTGAAAATGAGAGTAAGACACAGAGAAACGTAAAAACTTCCCATAGAGAGGGCGAATAGGAATATGAAAGTAAGCATCTTTCATATCGAAGGACACCAGAAAAGCCTGGGGCAATGAAAGAGGAAACAGAGTTTGAAGAGTAAGCATCCGAAAAGAAGGGATGTCAAGAAAGGTGTTGAGCTAGGAGAGATCCAGTATAAGTCTCCAAGTGCCCTTCTTTCAAGGATTCAGGAACATCCTGGAATAAAACCCCTGTCCCACTTGGGAAGGGGGGACAGATTGAATGGTTCCTTGGTTCAACAGGGATCCCAGAACCTCCTGGAAATGAGGAAGTTGTTCTAGAGGAGGTTGAAGAAGATCAGAAAACGGAAGAAGAGATTTCCATACCATGAAGTAACCCCTGACTTATCATAAAAAGTACCCAAGCGTCTGAAGTGATGAGACGCTAATTTGGAAAACAAAGGGAGAGCCGAAGGGACAAAAGAGCCTGGTGTAAAGGCAGGGGGTGCAAATTGTCAAAGAGAAACAAGCTTATCAGATAAAGGAGTCTTCTGGATCACAGAAATCTGAGAAGCCTTAGCAGAGTGAGCCTGTCTCCCACCCTTCCTGGCCTTAGAGGCCTGGCAGGGTTGCCTATGAACAAAAGCAGATGTAGAAGGATAATTCCTCTGGAACTTAGAGATAGAAGAGACAAATATTTAAGATCCTGCAAGGCTTTGCCTTTATCTTGATGAGATTTAAACAAGTCAGCAGCAGCACTCCCACAAAGATGAGTATTATCCAAAGGAGCTTCCAAAAACTTGGCCGTAATGTCCTCCGGAAGAGACTGGAGACAAAGCCATGAATAATGCCTCGTGATGGACCCAAAGGCTGTGGCCCTAGAAGAGGCACCAGCAGCATCATAGCTGCTCTTAATAGAGTGTCAAGCCACTTGAAAAGCAGAACCTAAAAAAGATAAGGCAGAGGATATGCAGTCAGAATCAGGGAGGTCAGAGATAACCTGACAAGCATGAGCAGCCAAGGCCAGAGCATACCTGGTCATATGGGTCTAAAGGCCAAAGTAGAAGCAGTGTAAACTTTCTTGCCATTCATGTCCAATGCCCTGCTATCCTTTTCAGAAGACAAAAGTTTGGAAGAGGGCAGAAGTTTAGAAGGTTGGTCAAGAGACACTGACACCATAGCAGGATAAGCAGAAGGACATTTAAATAAAAATAGACACTCCTCAGGAACGTTATAGAACCTATCCGGTTTCTTAGGAGCACTAGGCTGAGAATTAGAAGACTTGGAATCACCAATGAAAGTATCAAATTAGGCAGCCAACACAGGAGGAACTGCTGATAGTTTAGGATTATCCATCTGAAGCAACTCATAATATCTTCTCGGAATATCTAATACTTGAGAAGAATCCCACTTAAACAATTCCATCATCCTAGCAACTGTGCTCCTAAAGGACAATTCCTTGAAAGGAAACTCAGGGTTAACAGACTCCTCTGCATCAGAACCATAAGGTAAATGCAAAGGCATCTATGAAGACTAGGACAAAGATCCCTCAGCAGACAGACAAGCAGTCTGGTTCCCTAAACCATTTAGAAGGGGTAGAGGTCCAAGGAGGAGTGCTTACTGAAACCCCTTGAGGAGGCTTTAGGGCCGTTAATGCAGAGAACAATGCCATGAGTAAACTCATGCCATTCCCTTTGAGGATCCATAGGACAGACTGAAGCATGCTTCAGTTTTTGTCTTTTCTTAGAAGGGCCATCAGCTCTAACAAATACAGAAGGTTTCGACTGTTAGCGAGATTCGAGAAGAGAATCCAGAACTTCTTAACGAAAAACAACAGGAACAAGTTCCACCAGGATTTATTAAAACAAGAAAATATCTTTCTCTGACGTCTCGGCCAAAGCCTTCAAGGAGAATGACTTCTTCCCTGAGCAATATCTGCAGAATCCTTCTAAGACCCTCTGAGATAATCAACCTTGGTTTCCCCTCGACGTCTGGAGCAGATGCCTGCAAAGCCTCAGAGGACATGCGAAATGACAGTTTTATGCTGGCCTACAGCGTGGTCATGCCAGAGGAATCAGACGTAAACACCAAAAGACCTACAGAGCTATTACCTGCTTCTAGAGGGACATCTGGTAGAGGCTGGACAGCTAAAGAATCCAACCAAGACTACTTGGCCTCTTTACCTAGTGGAAGTGTCTCAGGGTTAAAGGATTTTGCCATGGTACCCTGGACTAACTGTCTAAGCCACTGGTTTTCAAGGTAAATGGCCAGGGAAGACAAATGGCTTCTGAGTGTCTTAGGCACAAATGCCTTACAGATAATATAAGAGGTGTGGTTGTGAGAAGCGCCCAAACAAAAAAGACAATGTTCATAATGATCCTTATGGTGAATCTGCCTCCCACACTGACATTTTCCCTCTTGGATGACATGAACTCTAGATAGTGATAAAAAATACAAGACCAAGAAAGACATTTTTTAAAAAGAAAAACAAAGAGGAAAAAAAATAACTCTAACAGGGCACTTATCTGGTGTTGCTAAAAATTCGGTGCAGCAACAAAATGTTCAAACAAACTGACATCAAACAAACTGACAACGGTGTTCAAACTGGCGGCAAAAGACGTTCTGGGTAGTTGAGTCCATACTTCCCTTTTACGCCCTATGTTCTGTGCAGGGAGTGTAAATATGATGTACTGCACAAGATCTTTTTCAAGCTTATCTATACTGGACGAGTGACAGGCTGCCTGGGGCGAGACAATCCTTCTTAAAGGAATACTGCAGCTGTGGTATAGAAGGACATACCCTAACTCACTAACCCGGTATTCAGACCATAAAGCAACACAGAAGTTATGCATCACAAAAAAAAAAAAATCTTGACATGACATTTTTAAAAAAGTGACTTAGGCACATGTACATAATAAAAAAGAAAAAACATAACATTCCTTTATTTTTTTACAGTATGCATGTCTTCTTTTTAACAGTTTTCATTCACTTCAAAATTACATAAACTGCTGTAGTCCTTCTGCCTTCCCTTAAATTTATCTCATATTTGTATGTAATTGTCTCCTTCCCTTTTCTAAGGACCCCACCTTTAGTTCTTTTATCTTCTTTACAATATTCAGTACTTCAGCTACAGTTGGCTTATATTTTGATTTCCATTTGCTATCTGCCCCAGGAAAGATTCTCTGATATCTGTCTGGGAGTATTGAAATACCTGTGTGAATACTTCCAAGTAAAGATCCTAAACCTTTTTTACATACTTGGATACTGTACAGATGTCCTCCTTTTGCTCTTTTGTATATTGCCTTTCCGTTCTCTCCTCAGTCTTTTCTAACATCTTCTGGTCAATTCTTATAGACATCATACAATATTTTATATGCTGTACTAATTATTCCTTTTTTTTTTTTTAATATATATATATATATATATATATATATATATATATATATATATATATACAGCAACTTGTGTTCCAGACTCCACTAAATACTCTGAGTACAGCTTTCATTTGACAATTCCCTGTCCCTTTTTCTTTCCCTGTACTTGTGTTATCAATCCCCAGTAGGGAAGACATTCCTAACCTGCAGAGTAAATTCCTGCTTGTTCACATCCCACTCTATTACCTTTCCCCCTCTAGTTATTTTCTCCCAAACCTTGTTTTTTTGCTAATTACCTTCAATGAATTTCATCCCTGTCTTGCCTTCATTCTGCTCCCCTATTTACAGTCATTCCTATTGGCAAACACTTCTTTCTCCATTTCTGTATTGGCTTAGCTCTTGGAATACTTTTTGCTTTGTTTGTGAATGTAATATTTTTATGGCTGTTGTTATTCTGATTAAGGGCCTAAATTCAAAACCCTACTCTCCTAACTTCATGAACTTCCCCTTCCCCATTTCAGCATCATCATCCCTTTTCACTTTGACTTATAACCTTCTGCTTATGTTTTGTATATGACCCTTAATTCGGTTCAGGGATGAAGGCAGCAAGACTTTTCCCTGTGGTACATTTGGTTGGGGACAAATGGCTGAAGTGACATTCAGGTGCATAGAAATGTGTCTGTTGTAAATTCCCTGTGGGCAAAGAGACGAATGTGGTGCCATACCCAGAATTTCAATAACCAAATGCACAGGGGGATAACAGTGTCCATGGTCCCCAAGGCAACATGAGACAGCAGGCAGTATGGCAGGCATCAGCAGCAGGCTGGCCAGTGGGCATGCCAGTGGGAGTAAAAATGCAGTGCACAGTGGGAAGTGGCTTTATAATTGGTGTGTGTGTGGACCACTGCTTCCTTCATAGTGTCTGGGGAACATTAACTAAAATGCATGCTGGAGCATGAATGTGACTACAGTAGCATGCAGGATTTCCTCCATGCTGTAGCACACTTCTGCATAGATGTACTGTACACTGAGCACAGCATTCATTACTACTTCTGTGGCCATGCACTTGCTTATTAAACTGTGGGCATTAAAATGTGCTCTCTCTCTCTCTCTCTGCCCACAGGGAATTCACAACAGCCATATTTCTCTGCAGCAGTGTGTCACTTCAGCCATGTGTCCACAACAAAATGTTCCACAGGGAAATGTCTCACTGCCTAGGTGCATGAACCCCCCTTAATTGTGTAGCTGTAAAATATCCCTTCATTTCAGATGATCTTGAAAACTCTTATTTCATAGGGATAATCAACGTATCCCACTTAATTACCCTATTTCCCCCTCAAATAAATTCCTTTATGTCGTTATTATTTTTGAATCACAACTTTTTTTGGTTGATAAAATACATGTTCTGTGTATAAAACTAAAGGGAATAAAAACATTTTAACTGATTGTATCTTACTGTCTGTACCCACAATCAAAAGATTCCAACTTTTCTAGTTTTATTTCATCTTTTGTTTAGCCTCTTCCCACATATACTTAGCTGCCATAATGGAATCCTTTTTAATCATAATCCCGAATGCTTCATCTTGTCATGTCCCCATAACTATGGTTATTAGTGAATAAACAGCCTATACTCTATCTGAAAAGCTCAGCACGTGCCCCTAAAGCATTTTTTATACAGGTAAAGTACTCTTAAAACAAAAGAAAGTACTTCATTCACCTAAATTACCTTGAGTACTCATTTCCCTATAGGTCCTTTCTGACTCAGTTACACAGCAATCTTTTTCACTATTCTAGCATGTCGAAGGGTCAGTTGCTGACATCCTCTCCTGTTCAGCTGGTGAATCTGGGAATCTTGAGGCAATGTTACAATTGCCTCATGTACACAGACAACCCTCTCCTCCTCCCAACAAATACAAATATATGCGAGAGATGCAACTGTATAGCCAAACTGGAGGCTGAGCTCTCTCAACTCAGTACTGGCAAGACCAGTCAGGAGGAGACGGTAACCACGCACACCACAAACCCAGTCTCACATAGAACTATCACAACTGCAAACCAAACACATAAACACACAAAAACATACTCGGAGGCGCTGATTAAAAATCTACCAAAACAACAGAGGCCTCCAAAGCAGACACCCAAGCAACCGCCACCTCAAGACATAGCACATGCAACACACAGTTCACAAAGTCAGTGTGCTAAACAGTCACAGCCCTTAAGGCCAAACAACATGCCAGACACACTTGTAATAGGTGACTCCATAGTCAGACACACTGACGTCCCACTCACCAGACTGAGCAAGGAAAAGGTCACCGTAAGCTGCCTGTCGGGAGCTAGAATCCGCCACATAACACAAGCACTCAGGTCACTCCACAGCAAGTACAAATATGACTCAGTCATTGTACATGCCGGTGCGAACAACCTGAGACGTACCTGCTGGACTACATGAAAAGAGACATAGAGGAGCTCTCTGATTACGTAGCCCAGGCCGATATGACCCTGACCCTGAGCAGCATCTTACCCTCACCAAGAATGATGCCACAGTACAAAGACAAAATGATCAGTTTTAACAATTGGCTTAATTACTGGTGTCATTCTAAGGGGATCCAATGTCTGTCTGCTTGGGATGACATGCTCGACAAGCCACGCTGCTTCACAAGGGATGGCTTGCACCTGTCACCCCTGGGCTTCCGGATATTGGCCAAGGCTCTTGCCACCCCCATAGTGCCTTTTTTAGGCAAGGCTCAAATGACAAACCTACCTCCCTAGAAAACACAAGTGGAAAAAAACTAAGGGTAATGCTGCTCAATGCCAGAAGTCTGAACCTCAAGATGCACACTCTCGAAGCCCTCCTCAGTATGGAGAACATCGATGTCTGTGCAGTGACTGAAACCTGGTTCAAGGCTCCTGATAGCACCCCAGCACTATCAGGTTTTACCTCATATCATGCTTTCCGGCCCCAAAACCTGGACCGAACCACAAAAGGAGGGGGAGTATCCATATTCATCAAAGATACCCACACCTCCAGGTTAGTGGCAACGCACGAAGCATCGGAGACCATCCAGGTGCAACTAACCATAGGCAAAACTGCCTTACAGTTTGTAGCATGCTACAGACCACCCTCTCAAACTCAGGAACCCCACACAGCCTTCCTGAAGACACTGGAGAGTATGAATGTCTCCCCAAATACCATCATATTAGGAGACTTCAACTACCCAAACATAGACTGGGAACATTACTCAAGCCCCAACACCCTAGCCCAAAGGTTCCTAGAATTCATAAACTTAAATGCGATGGAACAACTAGTCACCATTCCCACAGGAGGAGACAATATACTTGACCTGATCATCACAAACATGGGGACAAAATGCTCCACACCGGAAGTATATCCCTCATTGGTAAGATCAGACCATAAATTAATCTCACTGGAAATCCACATTCCCCTGCACAAAAGACCACAGTGAAGAACTTCTCAAAAGCCAACTTCACACTTCTTAAGACTGAAGTGGTATCCTTCAAGGCCCCTGGGCCAGAGGAAACCACAACCCACACTGCTGAATCCTTTACAAATGCCTTCTACGGGCACCTTCAAGAATGCATGGATCATGCAATCCCAAATAAAACCAAGACCCATTCCCCCAAAGGCAGGCGCCCGGTCTGGTGGACCCCAGCCATAAACAAACTTTACAACAGGAGGAGGAAGCTATTGCATGACAGAGCAAAATCCCTAAAAGGGAAGGCATCTCTGATCAGTACTAGCAAAAAACTACGATCACTCATAAAATCATCCAAGGCCAACTTTGAGAGAAAAATCGCAAAAGATACAAAAGACGATCACAAGGCCTTCTTTAGCTATGTTAGAAACCTGGGTGGAAACTCCCAGATATGCTCAGAGTTAGTCCAAAATGACACAAAATACACTGAACCCACTGACATTGCCAACATTCTGGCAGACAGGTTCAGTGCAAATTTCTCCCCCCCCCCAAAAGGAGAAATAACTATCCCAGCAGAGTGTAGCCTCCCTAACATCTCAGATGCCCAGGTGAGAGTCGCCCTCTCTAAAGCTAAAAACACAGCATCAATGGGACCGGACGGTGTCCCGGGCTGTGTGCTACATGAACTCCAAGAGGAACTAAACCCACACATAAGGCTGCTGTTTAATCTTAGCCTTACTACAGGATACGTACCCAAAGAGTGGCGTACGGCTACAGTGGTCCCACTTCACAAAGGCGGTGCTTCTACGGACCCTGGAAATTACCGCCCCATAAGCTTGCCGAGCCTGGTCTGCAAAGCTATGAAGAGGATCATTATGGAACTCATAAACAAAGACATTGGGGACCTACAGACATTGGATCCTACACAATTTGGCTTTGTCAAGGGCAGATCCTGCCTTTTGAACTTGGTCGACTTTTTTGAAACAGTCACTAAGGCCATTGATGAGGGTAAGGCAGTTCACACAGCCTACCTTGACCTTGAAAAAGCCTTTGACGCAATACCCCACTCTGGCATCATAGACAAACTCATCAGCTTAAATGTAAACCCATATGTCACAAGATGGGTTGCAAACTGGCTCAAGGACAGAACCCACAGGGTCAGAGTTGCTGGAGCTATGTCAGACTCTAAGCCGGTCACAAGCGGTGTCCCACAGGGCTCAGTCCTGGGACCCCTCTTGTTCGGCATTTATTTTTCCGAGGTACAGGCAAACATTGGAGGATTGTGGCTGACAAAGTTCGCAGATGACTGCAAACTGGGCGCCATAATTGATACCCCAGCGGACACAAACATCCTTCAGAGAGGCCTCATAGAAATGGATAATTGGTGCCAGAGCCATGGCCTTAAGCTGAACGCCAAAAAATGTATAGTCATACCCTTTGGGAAAAACAAGGTACCCACAAATTACCACATAGGTGGTAATCCATTAAGTACAGAAGAGGTAATCAGGGACCTAGGGACCCAGGTTGACAGTAACCTCTCATTTGACACTCACATTGCCAAAGTGGTTAGGAAGACCTTCTATATTGCCCACCTTATCATGAAGGGTTTCACATCTAGATCAAGAGAGGTCATTGTGCCCTGTACTCTTCTCTTATCAGGCCAATGATTGAGTACAATGCCCCATTTGGGATGTATCTTACCCGACACCTGCAGCAGTTGGAAAGACCCCAAAAGTTCCTCACCAAGAGGATAAAGGGTCTTAAACATATGTCATATGTTGCCCGACTGAAACAACTCCAGCTCTATTCAGTCGCATACCGCCTACTCAGAGGTGATCTGTGCCTGACGTACAAGGCCATGTCCAATCCGAATTAATGGACATGCTCCACCTCAGAAAATCCAAATCCATCAGAGCCACGAGAGCAAGAGACTTAAACCTCAACACAGAAATAAATAGGATGTGCTGGAGGGACAGATTCATAACCCAGAGGCTCCCTACACTCTGGAACAGAATCCCAATCCATGTTAGGCAGAGCCCCTCACTAACTCTATTCAAGAGAAATCTTGACGAGTGGATGGGAGATCGTAGGTTTACCCCAGGGGTCATCTCTGTGTCACTACTAGACAGAGGCACAGTAAACTAAACCCTAAATGGGCGTAGTATTCTCATCCTAAGGGGTGGTGAAAGCCACACACACTCTGGCTAGGCTTATAAATGCCCTAGGGCAGATAGCCTAGTACGAACCTATGAACCAATTCATTTATAGGTATATAGTTTACTGATATTGCCTCTGTTTTATCTTCATTTAGTTTATTTCCTAAAAATATTCAAAACTGTCTCAAAACATTCCACAGTACAAAATGTCATATTCTGGATTCATTAAGTACAAAAATAATTTCATCTGCGACAAAAGCAAACTTTTTTGATTACTATGCCAGTTTTATCCTTGCATTTATGAGTCCATTATTTTTTGCTAATGATTCTAAATAAAAGCAAATAAAGAAAAAAGTGGGGGGGGCGGGCACTCTGCATTGCTTCTCTGTTCAAACACAGCTTGCAGGACAAGAGCCATGTCAAATTAATTCTTGCCTCTCTCCCTTCGTATGTCCTCCTAATTAACCCTATTGTTGTATCTGGGAATACAGATGCTGTGATTGCCCTACTTTTAAAATCTCACTATATCAAATGCTTTTCTCTGCATTAAGACCCTTGAACAGTAGCACTGTTTTCATACGCTCTACTTCCCTCTGAATCATTGTTTTATTAATGCTGTCAAATGTTTGCCCCCCCAGAAACATTGATCCATGTCTATTAATTTTGGCAACACAGCTGCCTTTCTGTTAGCTAGCATAGGCATAAAACAGTTTGTAATCATGCTATAAAATTCAAATGGGTCTGTATGAAGCTGAGTCTGAAGGGTCTTTAACTTATTCGGGTAATACAGCCACCACAGTTTTCTTCCATGATGATGATAGAAAACCTTCCAGAGAGGAAGCAAACAATTTAACAACATCAGTAGGACAGTAACAATACAAACAGATGGAAAATGTAAGAATACACCACCTTTGTTGGTGGGTCTTGATGCAGACAAGGCACATAATAGAGTCAGTTGGGATTTTATGAGTAGAGCAGTGTTAGCATTTGCATCCCCTGATGGAATGATAGAATTTATTAGGAAGATACATGGAGTCGGTGGCAAGGTTCATCAATGACAAGCTGTGTTCAAACAGAGGAGCCCAGCAGGTGTCCTCTTTCCTGTTGTTATTTGCTTTATACATAAAGCTATTGGCAAGGAAAATAAGGGGCTCGCAAATTCAAGGATAGAACTAGTGTGATAAGTGAGAAACGTTAGCTTTATCTGCAGATTATATTATTTTTGTACTTGATAAATCCAGTAAAGGACTTTTCAGAGTTGTGGAACATTTGGAGTCAGTTTCAAGTCTTTACACAATGTAAAATAAATGAAGATAAAAGCTGTTGTGATAAACTATGAAGCCACACATCAGTTGGTTCGACAATACCCATATCTATGAGGACATGATAAAATGTAGTGTTTGGTGTATGGATAAAAAAAGAATTATATTATGGAAGATACGTATATATGGGAAGGGGCTAAACAAAAGATAATACAAAAATTGAGAAGTTGGAAGCTCTTGATTATGGACATCAATAGTAAGATCCAAGCAGTGAAAATATTTCTAGCCCTTTAACTTTATATACAGGTCAGGTGCATTTTTATCAAGCAGAAGAGACATTATGAACCATAATTGAGGAGAAGTTGCTGACCACAAATTATAAAGAGTTAAAGGAGTTTATTTTAAAGGAGAAGAGGACAGGAGATAAGTGGGATACATTGTTTCTACAATAGACACAAGTGCTTTGCATTACCTGATATGAAACGATAGTTTTAAGGCAGATACACATAACACAAGCAGAAGATTACAAATTAAAGTAGAAAGGCATGATGATGAAATGGAGGAGTTCAGAAAATAGAGATGGTAGGATTTGGGATGCAGGCCCTTAAGGAAAGTATCAGCTATACAGAATATTGTATTTAAATAACAGAACGTATGCTAAGAACTAAGCCAACAGGAGAACAGGGAAAGGAGATTTTACTAACAGTGATGACTGTAAGTAGAGGCATAGAAAATAGACATGAATGGCCTGTAATTTATTGGAGAAAATTAGCAAAGTAGCCAATGTATTGGGAACAAATAACTGGAGGGAAAGCTTGTAGAATGGGATGAGGTCAAGAATAAGTTTGGACCGCAGACTAGAAGCTGCTTTTTGTACCAGGGATTGATAGCAGTGTACAGGCAAAGAGAGAGGAATATGAGAGTGATAATTGAAAGACCAGCTTTAATTGAGTTTTTAGTTCAGTTTAGAACAGAAGCTGTAGCTAAAAAGGGGATATTTAGCAGGGCAGATAAAATATTGCATAACTAAGTATGAATCAGAAGTGATTTGCAAAGATTAAGAAGATGGAATTGATAGGCAGTATACAAAGTAACAGTGGAGGGACATCTGAATGGCTCCCAAGTAAGCGAGAAAGTCCAGAAAGTTTAGGATTGTTTTATTGGCATGTTTGCATAGTTATGTTTTTACACCAAGCAGGCTTCAGAGATGTTTTCCTCAGGTAGATCTCAACTGCTGGAGGTGTGATGAAGAGAGAGGGGTAATTGGGAAAATGTTTTTCTGAGAATGTAACAAGTTGGCAGATTTTAAAAATTCTGGGTGAGCAAATGATTGTAACTAAGGAATTGATTCTTTTGAGCTGGGATATAGTGTCTGAATTGCCTAGAATGCCTTGCAAAGTTTAACACTATTGGGTGTCAGTTACTAGAAAAGGGAAATCAAACTCTAAACCAAACATAACTGAAGTATTGAATATTGTAAAGGAGATAAAGTATGTGAGGTAGGATCTTTAGAAATGGGAAAGAGGAAATTGCGTACATGGAATTTGTGGGCACAACACATGCAGAAGTATTCAGGAGTTAAATTTAAAGGATGGCAAGACTTAGTGATTTTTGTAGTGCTGAAGTGAAAATTGTTAAAAAAGAAAACCTATAATACCGCAACCTAATGAAAAATGTTTACAATGGTTTGTTTTCTTTTCAATGACTGTGTGTAACCATGTCATGATTGAAGACGTGTAAAGTGTTAAAGGTGTTAAAAAAGAATTGCAGTGAAAATTGTTTACATGTCCATTTTATGTTGTGATGTTCCCTGAATATTAACAGACAGGTTCACTGCAAACGTCACCCCCCCCCTCACCCCCAAAAGGACCCATAACTATACCAGAAGAATATAGAGCCCCTGAAATCAGACACTCAGGTTAAAATAGCCCTCTCCAAAGCCAAAAACACAGCATCAATGGGACCGGATGCTGTCCCAGGCTGCTTCTTACACGAGCTCAAAGATGAATTAACCCCTCACCTAAACACACTGTTCAAAGTCAGCCTCTCCACAGGCTACATACCCATAGAGTGGTGCACAGCAACAGTTATTCACTCCACAAAGGTGGGCCACAACAGACCCTGGGAACTATCGTCCTATAAGCCTGACTAGCTTGGTCTGCAAGGCTATGGAGCGCATCATCATGGAACTCATTAACAGAGACATTGGGAACCTCCAAACACTGGACCCTACCCAGTTCGGCTTTGTTAAGGGTAGGTCATGCCTCCTAAACCTGGTGGACTTCTTTGAGACCGTTACCAAGGCTATAGACGAGGGAAAGGTGGTACCTAGACCTCGCAAAGGCCTTCAACACCATACCCCATTCTGGTATTATAGACAAGCTCGCCAGCCGGAACATAAACCCCTATGTCACAAGATGGGTTGCCAATTGGCTCATGGACAGAACCCACATGGTGAGAGTTGCGAGAGCTAGGTCTGACTCTAAACCGGTTACAAGTGGCGTTCCCCAGGGCTCAGTCCTGGGACGCCTCCTGTTCGGCATATACTTCTCAGAGGTACAGACAAGCACAGGAGGACTATAGCTGATGAAGTTCTCAGACGACTGCAAACTAGGGGCTATAATTGACTCACCAGCTGACACAGACATCCTCCAAAAAGGTCTCACTGAGATGGATACCTGGTGTCAAAATCACAGCCTCAAGCTAAATGCCAAAAAGTGCATAGTTATTCCATTTGGAAATAACAAAGTACCCACAAACTTCCACATAGGTGGTAGTCCCCTAAATATGGAAAATGTAATAAGGGATCTGGGGACCCAAGTAGATAGTAATCTCTCCTTTGATAATCACATTGCCAAAGTGGTTAGAAAATCCTTTTATGTGGTCCACCTAATCACAAAAGGGTTTGCATCAAAAGAGGTCATTATGCTCCTCTACTCATCACTCATCAGACCCATCATAGAGTACAATGCCCTGTTTGGGATGTACCTTACAAGACACCTGCAACAGCTGGAAAGACCACAGAAGTACCTCACCAAGAGGATCACTGGCCTCAAACAGATGGCCTATGCAACTCGACTGAAGAAACTCCAGCTGTACTCGGTTGCATACCGCCTGCTCAGAAGTGATCTCTGCCTGACATATAAGGCCATGTCCAATCCAGAATTGATGGACATGCTCCACCTAAAGAAAACCTTATCCTCTCAAGCCACACGCTCTAGGGATCTAAATCTCACCACAACAATAAATAGGACGTGCTGGAGGGATAGATTCCTGTCCCAGAGACTTCCCATGCTTTGGAACAAGATTCCAGTCTACATTAGCCAGAGCTCCTCGCTAGCATTCTTCAAGAGAAACCTTGACGAGTGGATGGGAAACAAAGTTTACCCCGGGGATCAGTTCAGTGACTCTGTTGGACAGAGGCACAGGGAACTAATCTAAGGGGGCGGCAAAAGCCAACACATTCTGGCTAGGCTTATAAATGCCTTCGGCCAGATAGCTTAGTACCTACCTATGCACCTATATGACCACTTATTACTGAGAGATGCTTATATTTGTATCGTAAGTTTAAAACGTGTTTTTTAAATGCTCATAGTAGTATATTCTATGTACTAAGTAGTAATGTGGATCAAATATAGTTTTCTGTGACATTTTTGACAGCAATCTATTTCTAAAGAGAACTTTAGTTCTCAAAAAGTAAAAGACAACATGTGTATAAAGAAGAAGAAAGGAACTTGTCTTTGAGGAGACCACTGCAGTGGACAGCATGTGGGATCTTTTTCTGTAGAGCCCACTTTTAATGCAGTTCTTTCTTTCTCTAGTTCCTGTATTAGGGCACCTGTTCCCTTCTGGCTTACACCATAGTATTAGTGCTTCCTGTTGGGAAGGAGTTCCCATCCTCGGGGTTTCTCCTTTATTTTTTTCTGTTCATGCATTTTTGATCTTATCCCCAGTGTGTTTTGTATGGAAACTCCAGTGTTTGAGGTTAAGGAAGTTTAAAGCAAAGTATGCATCTGATTAAAGTATCACCACCCCTGACCTATTTAGGATGTGCTTCTGCTTCCTGGAAAGGGAGCAGTTTGCCTCATTTGCCATTGCTTCCTCCTGGCCACTCACTGCACATGAAGGTAGAAAATGAATTTGCTGTACAGGGTTAGCAGCTGACTGTGATAGAGCAAAGAGTGTACAAAAAGGGGTAAGAATAACCCTTACAGTTAAAGACAAGAGTCTGAGAGGAAGGAAGTAACAAGAAACATTTTGATGGCCTCCTGATGTTCTTCGTCTTCCCTTGCTGCAGTCCTGACAATTGGGTATAGTCCGCGTCCCAGTCGGCCCGAATACCAGAGTATAAGGCTGACGTCGGTCATGGCGCCTTAGACTGACGTCAGTACGTCAGGGTACTAATGCGCATGACCGACGTCATTTCCTCAGTCTTTTTTGCCGCATGGTCCGATGCAGAAGCAATTTTGCGAGTGCAGGTTGGCGTTCTGAGATTTTCCGAAACCGGAGTTTCAGACCGAATACAGAGTTGGCTAAGTAACCCGCTAGAACATTTTGGTTTTTCTTGCCTCAGTATTTAACCGGATGTCAGAAAAAGTGAATAACTGTATTTCTTGTGGGAAGCAGATACCGCATAGGGATTATCATACATTGTGTATACCTTGTTTAGGGCCTGAGCACGACGTTGTTGGTTGCCGCTCTTGTGCTAGATTTAACAAGCGCACTATTAAGAGGAGGCTTGATTGTGCTAGGTTAGTGTTTGGGAAGCGCTGCAATTATATGCCGCCGGATGCTCCGACGCCTGCTTCAGCTAAGAAGCGCAAGGACAAAACAGTGAAGTCTAGGGTGAGGAACCGGCAGTCCCGGACGTCGGTCCTTTAGAAGGCTCAGAGGAGCCAGAGGTTTTGCCAGGAGTCTCTATGGAGTCTCAGGCAGATACTTTACTGTTACAGGATGTGCCCTCTCAGGAGGTAGGCCAGGCTGAGGGGCTTCTCAGGTAACTGTTCTTCCCTCTCTTCCCAAGGTTGTTAGGGCCTCTCCTTCTGTTGCCAAAGCTTCTTTAGAGGAAGGCCAAGTTCAGCTTCTGTAGGGGCTTCTCCTAGCATTTCCGGCTCTGTGCCTAAGAAACATATGCTTAAAATGGCAGAAGATTTGATTACTTTGATTAGAGGTTCTATGCCCCCACCTGATAAGAGGCCTAGGGTGGAACAGGAGTTTGATAGTTTTGAACAGTGTTCACAGGCTTCAGAGTCTTCTGTGGAAGACTTGCAAGAGTTTCCTACTTATTCTGATTCTGATGTGGATGATTCCACTCCTTCAGCTTCTCCTCCTGAGGATTTTTCATTTTCAGAGACTCTTCACTCCATGAGGGAGCACTTTAAATGGGAAGGCCAAGATTACTCTGACTCCAGAAAAGGCTTAGGGAATTCTTGTTTTGCCCCAGCATAGGCCTTTAGCTATTCCTCCTGTGTTGAATGTGGTGGAGGATGTTTTGCAGAGGCTTCTCTGAACCCTGATTCCTTGCCTCCTGCTCCTGTTAAGCCTGATAGGTATTATAGGGTGCCCGAAGCTCATAAGTATTTGTTTAAGAGTCCCAGGGCGGACCCAGAAACTGTTTCTCAGGGGCCTAAAGGTGTTAAAGCTTCTGTGGTTAAAAATCCTGTACCCTCTGATAAAGAGGCAAGGGCTTTGGATAGGTGGGGTAAGAAAGTATATACTTCTTCCACTCTAGCCATGAGGGCGTTGAATTGTCAATTTCATATGCTGAAATATCAGAATTATCTCCTTTCACAACTGAAATCTAAGGTGGATGCTTTGGCGGAAGGTATTGAGTGTAAAGAATTGCTGGATTTGGTTCATGTGTCTGAACAAGTGGGTAAGCATTCTTTGCAGTGTGGTTTTGATGCTGTTCAGGCCTCCTCGAGGGTGGCTGCTACTAGTTCTGTTCTTCGCAGACATGCATGGTTGAAGGATCAGAATTTAGCTGAGCATGTTAAGACCAGGATTTTGGATGCTCCTTTACAGTCTGATGTGTTGTTTGGGCCGCCTGTGGAAGCAGTTTTAAAGAAAATGGAGGACAAAGCTAAGTCTATGCAGACTGTTAAAGATTTTTTGCAGGTGCAGCCTCCGAAGTTTAGTAGAAATTGGCCTGCTAAGGGGTGGACTTATCCTGCTTATGGTTCCCAGTCTAGGGGTAGGTCTAGACGTGGTAGGGGCAGGGCTCAAGGTTCGTTTAGGCCTAGATCAGACAGTTCACCTGCTCAGACTTCTGGTGAGGGCAGGGGTCAGTCCTTTCGTAAGCAGAACCAATGACCTGCCTTTTCAGCTGCCACTGGACTCTCGTCTGGCAGCTCCTTTGGGAGGAAGATTGTCTCTTTTCAAAGAAAATTGGGATTTAATCACTCAAGACAGATGGGTGCTGGATATCATTCATCACGGGTACAGATTTTATTTCCACACAATGCCCCCTTTCAAAGGCATGCCAGATGTTCCTCCTCCACAAAGAAAAGAGGCTCACAAGCAAGTTTCTCAGTTACTCCAGATAGGGGCTATTCAGCCAGTCCCTGTGTCAGAAAGGGGCTTCGGATTTTATTCTCGCCTGTTCCTAGTACCAAAGAAGGGGAACACATGGAGACCAATTTTGGATTTATCTATCCTCAACACTTATCTGGACATTCCCAAGTTCAAGATGTTGACGTTACAGCAACTGTTACCTCTGCTGGGCAAGGATCACTGGATGGTAACTTTGGATCTCAAGGAAGCTTACCTTCATGTGCCCATAAGGCTAAGTTGCAGAAAGTATCTGCGGTTTCGAACTGGAGATTTTCATTATCAGTTCTCTGCATTGCCCTTTGGCTTATCTACTGCGCCCAGAGTATTCACAAAGGTTCTGGCTCCAGTGATAGCTCACTTCAGGCTTCAAGGCATTCAAATTTATCCTTACTTGGACGACTGCCTGATTCTGGCTCAAGAAAAGGAACACCTTCTACAGCATCTGGAATATGTCATAGCAGTGCTAAGATGCCTAGGGTATTCTGTGAACGAAATAAAGTCCAGTCTAGTACCCTCTCAAGACATGTGCTTTCTGGGTGTGAGACTGAATACAGCAGCCCAGATGGCCTTTTAACCCCGGACAAACAAAAGAGTCTGTCACTTTACTTCCATCAACTATCTCATCAGTCCGTGCTGACTGCAAGGACAGTCCTTCAAGCATTAGGGTTCATGGCATCTTGTATTCTGGTGCTTCCCAATGCCAAACTGCATATGAGGAAGCTGCAATGGTATCTCAAAATGTATGGACACAGCACTGCCAAGATTTGGACACTGTCATTCAAATAATACCTTGCCTTCAAAAGGAATTCTTGTGGTGGGCTCAGGAATGTCACCTAAACAAGGGACTCTCTGTGACCCGGCCAGAGGCGAGTCAGATTTTAACGACAGATGCCTCGGACACTGCTTGGGAGCTCATCTAAATGGAAAGTGGATACAAGACAAGTGGCCTGCCAGACTACAGCATCTACATATCAACATGAAGGAGATGTTAGCAGTCCAGTTTGCATTGATGGCGTTCAAGGAGTTACTTCTTCCAGGGCAGGTGTTGATTCTGACAGACAACACAACTGTCATGTGGTACATCAACAAGCAAGGGGGAACACATTCTTATCCTCTATGCAGGCAAGCAATGATTTTATGGGAGACTGCGTTAAGCCTGCAACTGACTCTTCAGGCAAGGTTTCTGCCAGGAGCACAGAACTCCTAGCAGATGTATTAAGCAGACAAATCATGGATCCCCACGAGTGGAAACTGGATCTTCATGTATTTCAGAACTTGACAGTGTCATGGGGAACTCCAGACATAGATCTGTTCGCTTCTCCACTAAACCACCAGCTGCCAAAGTATTGCACAAAGGGGTTTCATCACACAGCTTGGAAAGTGGATGCTCTGTCTTTCAGTTGGAAAAACCTTCATGTCTATGCCTTTCCACCTCTACCTCTTCTTCCAAAGGTATTACTAAAGGTCAGACAGGACAGGCCAAGGATGATTTTGATAGCTCCAGATTGGCCGCGCAACACTGGTACCCACTTCTAAGGAGTCTTGTAAAGAAGCCTCCATGGCCTTTACCTCTGATTCCTCATCTGTTATCTCAGAAGGATGGTCATCTGCTCAATGTCAAGCTTCAATCTCTTCATCTCACAGCTTGGCATATTCTGTGTTGAAGCATGGTAGGTCTCAGCTTCCTCAACAAGTTTTAAATGTGATTATGGAAGCTAGAAGGCCTAGTACTAGGAGAGTGTACATGAAAAATGGAAGAGATTTTTATTTTGGAGTACAGCAAAGAATTTGGAGATTTCAGAGCCTAATTTGAGTGTGGCTCTTCAATATCTTACTGAATTATTGGACAAAGGTTTGTCTTTCTCTTCCATAAAGATTCATGCTGCAGCAATTTCAGCTCACTATGATTGTGACCCACCTTTGTTTTCGCATCCTTTTTTTCAAGCAGTTTCTTAGAGGGGCAAAGAATATAAGACCCCCACGTAGAGCTCCTACTCCTGCTTGGGATCTCAATTTTGTGTTGGAAAACTTACACTACAACCTTTTGAGCCTGCAGCTACTGCTGAATTGAAATATTTGTCATGGAAGACTGCTTTTCTGTTGGCTATTACTTCTGCAAGAAGGGTGTCTGAGTTGCAGGCCCTTATGGCAGTAGAGCCCTTTTTGATTTTCCATAAGGACAGGGTATCATTACGTACTAATCCTTCCTTTATGCCTAAGGTGGTTTCTAGTGTGGCTTTAAACCAAACTATTCTGTCGTATTATAGACAAGCTTTTGCAGAACATAAACCCTATGTCAAAAGATTTTGCACACTTTAGATGTACACAACCCACATGGTGATATTTGAGCAGGACTCTAAAGATTTTAGGCGTCTCAGGGCTCAGTTACTTGTTTTCTTTTGCTTATAGTTCTCAGAGGTACAGACAAGCCTGTGTCAAAATCACAGCCTCAAGCTAAATGCCAAGGTGGATAGTTATTGCATTGCAACATAACAAAGTACCACTTCCACATAGGTGGTAGTCCCCTCCCCTAAATATGGAAAATATAAGGGGGATGGGGACCCAAGTAGATAGTAATCTCTCCTTTGTTAATCCCATCATGGCAAAGAGGTTAAAAAATCCTTTTTAGATGTCCCCTAAATCACAAAAGGGTTTGCATCAAAAGAGGTCATTATGCTCCTCTACTCATCACTCCCATCATAGAAGAGTACAATGCCCTGTTTGGGATGTACCTTACAAGACACCTGCAACAGCTGGAAAGACCACAGCAGTACCTCACCAAGAGGATCACTGGCCTCAAACAGATGGCCTGAAGAAACTCCAGCTGTACTTGGTTGCATACTTTCTGCTCAGAAGTGATCTCTGCCTGACATATAAGGCCATGTCCAATCCAGAATTGATGGACATGCTCCACCTCTCAAGCCAGGGATCTAAATCTCACCACAACAATAAATAGGGCGTGCTGGAGGGATAGATTCCTGTCCCAGCTTCCTGCTTTGGAACAAGATTCCAGTCTACATTAGCCAGAGCTCCTCGCTAGCATTCTTCAAGAGAAACCTTAGTGGATGGGAAACAAAGTTTACCCGGGATCAGTTCAGTGACTCTGTTGGACAGGGAACTAATCTAAGGCAAAAGCCAACACATTCTGGCTAGGCTTATAAATGCCTCGGCCAGATAGCTTAGTACCTACCTATGCACCTATATGACCACTTATTACTGAGAGATGCTTATATTTGTAGGTAAGTTTAAAGCGTGTTTTAAATGCTCATAGTAGTATATTCTATGTACTAAGTAGTAATGTGGATCAAATATAGTTTTCTGTGACATTTTTGACAGCAATCTATTTCTAAAGAGAACTTTAGTTCTCGACACCACTGCAGTGGACAGCATGTGGGATCTTTTCTGTAGAGCCCACTTTTAATGCAGTTCTTCTTTCTCTAGTTCCTGTATTAGGGCACCTGTTTTCTGGCTTACACCATAGTATTAGTGCTTCCTGTTGGGAAGGAGTTCCCATCTCGGGGGTTTCTCCTTTATTTTTCTGTTCATGCATTTTGATCTTATCCCAGTGTGTTTTGTATGGAAACTCCAGTGTTTGAGGTTAAGGAAGTTTAAAGCAAAGTATGCATCTGATTAAAGTATCACCACCCCTGACCTATTTAGGATGTGCTTCTGCTTCCTGGAAAGGGAGCAGTTTGCCTCATTTGCCATTGCTTCCTCCTGGCCACTCACTGCACATGAAGGTAGAAAATGAATTTGCTGTACAGGGTTAGCAGCTGACTGTGATAGAGCAAAGAGTGTACAAAAAGGGGTAAGAATAACCCTTACAGTTAAAGACAAGAGTCTGAGAGGAAGGAAGTAACAAGAAACATTTTGATGGCCTCCTGTTCTTCGCCAGGTGGGAGCCCTTCTTCAGCTACTGAAGAAATCAAGCTTGTGACCATAATTGTCAGCTGATAACTGGGAAGGTGGTAGAAAATGTCCTTTAGAGAGAGAACCCTGCAGTAATACCAGAAGTGTTAGCAATGTTTCACTTGCTTTCATCTGTCCCTTTTCCTGTAACTCACTTTATCCTTTACAGAGTCACAGGGGTTACATAGCCTGTCACAACAGCCAGTGTTTGCAAGGCAGTAAAACCATTATGAACAAGACAGCAGGCTGTCACGGAATGCATGCTGTCACTTTCACAATATGTGCACATCTTCAGGTAGTTCAGAGAATGTTGTTTTACCTACTGCATTGTCTTTGGGAGGTGGGAGGAAATGGAACACCCAGATGAACCTACAGAGGTGTACTGCATCACCTTGGTAATTCTGTGTAAATCTGTACAGATTTATGTTAAGTGCCAGCTCTATACAAGGTAATGAGCTGGAAACCCAAAACGCGAGTATTGTGGTAGGTCAGAAGATCTCACAAGAGATACTGCTAAAAGAGCTAAATGCTAGCAACACAGCACATCTGCGGGGTCTTAAATATAAAACTATGCTATGAATGCTTAGAAGCTATAAACTACCCATCAATCTTAACAGTGACTGAGCATTACTACCCATCAAACTTAACAGTGACTCAGCATTACTACCCATCAAACTTAACAGTAAATCTGCAAAAGTTTTCAAATTGCAAAAAAAAAAAAAGAAGAAGTGAACGTGTTCCATACTACTAGATGTGGTGCAGTTTGCCATTTTTGTGCAGGTCTTTGTCTCTGCTAGTGAAATGTTGCAGGATAGATGCACTAGACAGGAACAAAAGGAAAACATACAGAAAAGAAGGATTTAGATTATTGGAAGTGCGTAGTTTTAAAGATGTGTCTGTGTAGTGTAGTGTAACATTTAATGTAAGGTTACTCGAGGTTAACAAACATTGTGCAGTTAAGAAGTAGAATAGGTGATGAAATAGTTTGTCTAGACTAATTATATCACAGGTACAGTAGATTACTGTAAGAAATAGTAGTATGGTTGTGTGGGGGACATAGTGCTGAAGTCCTGAATAAGTGCTGCTTTGTGGACTAAGAGTTTTATGAAGAAGGCATGCACATGTATGTGGCACTGATGTTTTGTGAGAAAAGGTAAGATATGACCAGAACTGTTATGCTGTCTCTGTGAATGGGATGCAAACATGTTTTATGCTTCAGCAGTTTACCTGTTTGTAATTTACTGACAGTACAGGTGCCTACTTACATACCTGTGTAGCTGGAATGCTTATTGACATGCTGATTTTACATGTACTGCAGCTGAGGTTGGTGTAGTCCATGTAAAGGGACTCGCATGTTATTCGATGGGATGGCAAGTGACCAAACAGACAGACACTTGTGTATCGACTGAGTATGTGTCGCACGTTTGCATAGAAATTAAAATAGTACCAGGTCTGAATTAGTTTGCCTATCATTTTTTTTCTATTGAGGTTGTAAACTTGGAGTAATAAATAAATAAATTTACATATGAGAACGTAGGGAAGTAGAGGGCCCTTTGGGGGATTATCTTTTTTTTTTGTGTTACTTTACCTATTTTTGCTTATATGTGATATTTTCCGTTCATTATTTTTGTTTGTTGGCAAATCTTCAGGAGTCTTTTTTTCCATCAGTAAAAGGTATCATAACCACTGCAGACCCAATACACCATTGAGGAAATAGATGAAAAAAATGGGCTTTTTTTCCACCACCTTTGCTCTCTCTTCCATGACTAAGTAATCCATTTGTTATGATATAGATTGTTATTCTCAGGCTGTGAGGGGCACTGTGAGGACGGTGAAATAGGGCTGTGCAAATCTGAGAAGACTGAAGAGAATTCCAAGATGGTGGTCGTCTAGTGTGCACCCTCTCCATAGAGCTCCCTTCCTTATCTACAGACTCAGCTGAAATGTCATGCTTTAAATACCAACTCTCGTGACTTATGCAAAGGAATCAATGATTTTAACCTTATTCATCGGAATCAGAGGACTATTTAACTCATCCGGACAAAAGAACAGTTAATACATTGTTTTATCGCTCCAGTAATCTCAGCCACGTGTATCCAAGGGGCCTTGGACTAATTACTGCACACTAATAATTATTGTGTCTAGACTATGGCTGATAACTCGGACACCATGGAGAGACAAACTTCCAAAGCTAAACTCTCCACAATCTTTTCTCCAGAGAAAGATGTGGTCTCCAAAAGGCAAAAAATCACTAAACAATCAGCGGAACTCAACAAATCAAGTGCTAAAAGTAAAACTGAAGCTAACTTCCACTTAGATGAGTTCAAATCAGTGCTTCAACCTATACATCTTGCCATACAAGGTTTCTCTGATCAGTTAACCAATTTTGGCAAAACCATTAACCAAATTGTGGAAAGAGTGGATACTCTTGAACACAAGACTCAGGCTAATGAAGTCTTGATCCAGTCCTTGTCTGAAGAACTGCGCGCTAAAGCTACAATGCTATCGGACCTACAAACTAAACTAACGGACTTAGAAGCTAGAAGTCGCCACAATAACATACTAATCAGAGGTCTCCCTAAGACCTATGATAACCACAATTTATTGTCAACCACCAAGCAAATGTTCGAAGCTTTACTACCCTCGGAAAGTCATCCTACTGGCTTAGTGGAGAGAGCGCATAGGGCCATGCATAAACGCCAAGACTCTTCTACCCCACTCCAAATCTACACTAAGCTGCTTAATTTCCAGGACACTCAAAAAATTTTAATGGCTGCTAAAAAACAAAAATATTTTATCTGGAACAAACACAAACTCACCTTCTCGCAGGACTTGCCTCTCCCAGTTAAAATAAACAGGCAAAATTTGGCTCCGTTTTGTGCAGACCTGATTAAGAAAAATGTCAAGTTCCAGATGCGCTACCCGAACGCCTTGATCTTCTCATATAATGAAACTAAATACACGGCCAACACCCCAAAAGAAGCAAAAGAGGGTTTTCTTAAAGCCTTCAACAACTTCCCTGTTCTGTAATGTGCCTCAGTACTGGAATAGTACTATAATACTTATACTATAAATGCTGGAGTCTTGAACATAATTCTTCACTCACCGGATATATCTGCTCTAGTCCCGGCTGCATCTTACAAGGTAGTTGGATCTCTGCAGAAATGCACAAGGTTGTTGGCCCCATATCTCTCCTTGATCTATTTGTGAGACATTGATCTTCGATACAGCTGGGAACCTTGTTGTATCCAGTTTTAGTGATCCAGGGGAAATTTTTGCTTGGTGACTTCCTGTGGTTCCCATGCAGTATGCTGCCACTCTGATGTCAAAGCTACTAACTGTCTCTTTGATCTGCCAGCTTCCAGCATTATGACTGACCTGTCTCCGCTTACATAGCAGTAAGCCATCGATGACTCCTCAGATTATTTATATTAACATTATGCTAATTAATATTGCTTGATTGTTAATTATCCTTTCTGCAACTTGTGCCTGGCGTTTCCAATAATTTAAAGGGATGTTTTAACATGTCGGCATTCGCCTCAATCAATCAATGCTGTACGCACGCTTTGATCGCTTCCTGTCAGATCCAAACACTAATTCAAAAGGATGCCAATGTTATTTTTGTCAAACCCTTTATGTTGCTTGTTTATTGTTGCATCTGATGCATCTGGTCAGTATGTCCTGTTCTTCGGCGATCTAGTGCAGATAAGGTTATGGCTAAATTATGCAACCTGCCATATAGGCAGAATTAGAGGCATTAACAACAATAATTTAATTAAAATGCTGTATAGTCTTTACTTATGGAAAACACTGCCTCACTCATTGATTTCGAACAACCAACAGCATATTTACTTATGCTGATTATCTAACTTGTATCCTTTAACTTAGTTGTTCAGGGTTCATTGTGTGTTATTTATACTAGACTCTGCTTGTGTTTTAGTACGTTGCAGCTATATTGTTCATCGCCTTTATGAGAGTAATTCACATATTATTTACCTCTGCTGTTTCAACAGATACTGCATTTGCTTAGTCCTAGGTTTTATGCTATATTACGTAGTCATATCAGTATTTACTGGCAACTCATTATTTACTGCCTAGTTAGATAATATTAGTAGATAAAATTAGTGGGTTATGTTACGTAGTGCTAGATTTATAATCATATATGTATACGTAAGATTGCATCCTATATGTGCTTAACGCTTATGTCTTCCATCTTTTGTTTGTACTGTATATATATCTTTATCATCCTTCTCCTTTGTCCTTTACCTTTAGTTCTATGCTATAAGGTCTCTGAGTGTGGCTTTTGCTATTGTTAACTCGGCTGCTTGCATAGATAAATAATAAGCGGCTATTTTTTTTTTGTTTTACTAGTGTTTTTCCCGTCTGCTTCCCAATCTGTCCGCCTGTTAACTTTTCTCCAAGCATTAACCACTACCTAAGTCTTCCCATGTCTTTATGTCATTATATGGCTACTACTGGATACTCTTCTTTTATCATTCTTCAGTCTCTAGTGGAGCTCATGGATGCATGATGTTAGGGTCCTAGTATGATCTATATTTGGATGTGGATTGCTATGTACATATGTATAGTGCTACTTAATATAATTTTAGTCCTTTTTAGGACTATATTCATGACAATTTTCTACTATGTGTTTTCATTGTTAATCAAGGTTTATTGGAACTTTTGTTACTTTGTTTGTATTCCTTCACTCAAATGGGGTGGGGTGGTTAGGCACCGGGGTAGATTTGAAGGAATACTGTGATACCATTATTATTATTATTACTATTCGTCTCCCCGCTCTACATGATGATTTGATATGGTTTCTCGCTTCCTCTAAATACCTAACCTCATTTTCTATCCTTTTCGTTCTTACGTGTAAATACCTTCCTCAAGGATAAGGTTATATTAAACCCCAAATTTATAGTTCTCTTTTAATTAGTGATTATGGCTTGGTCTGTTGACTCATGGAATGTTAGAGGATTACAAAACTAATCCAAAAAATCTCTTCGCTTCCACCTATTGTTTAAATCACAAGCTAATATATGTTTTCTACAAGAAACACATATGTACAAAGAGGACTGGTCTAAAGAAACAAAAAAAAAGTGGATAAAATCCATCATTTCTGCAGGTGATAGTTGCAACTCTAAAGGGGTGGCCACTATAATCAAAAATGATTTTCATAGGGTAATCTTAGAGGAGAAGTCTGATAAAAACAGTAGATGGTGTTATTTCACCTCTCAATTTCCTAATCTCAACAAAGCAATCCTTTTTTTCAATCTTTACGGCCCATGTACACAACAACAAGTCTTCATCCTAGAGATTTATAACATTCTTTCTGCTTTTCAGGACCACCACATTATTTTGGGGGGGACTGGAATGCTGTTATAGACCCCAGTATAGATCGCATGAGCAAATCTCCCTCATACAATTTCCAAGCATCCCTAGCACTAGAGGATTTGATAAATGACTTTAACCTTATTGACCCCATTTAACTCGGTGGCCATCTATCTAAAGACGAAATATACACATATTATTCGAAATGTTATAATACATGGTCATAGTTAGATTTCTTCTTAGTATCTGATTCCCTCTCTAAATTCAAGATAGACTTCTCATTAGAACCCAGATTCTTCTCTGATCATTCAAGAATCTCTCTCAAGATTAGACACGATCCAGGATCAACTTCTCTCCCCCGGTATAACAACTGGACTCTGAACAGTAACCTGCTTTGTAATAAGATCATAACTCAAGAAATTACAGAAATACTATCAGACTTTGGCTCTAACCTTGAAATGTCACATATCCCGTTTGATATCCAATAAATCCAATAAATCAAATTATCCTGTAAGGCCAGATTAAGAGGTCTACTAATCAGCAAGGCCTCCTATTATAAAAAACTCTACAAAAATAAGGAATCCAAGCTAATCTTGAGGATTTCTGATTTAGAAAAAAAACAAAGGTTAAATCCAGACCCTAACTTAAACAAAGAAATTAGCAATTCTCAAAAAGAACTGCTAGAACTTCATCAACAAAACCTTTCCCTATCTGAACAAAAACTTATTGCAACTTATTCAGAATGAGCGCAAATCCCCTCTAAAACTTTGGCAAGAGTAATAAAAAACAACCAGGGCTCCCCCAGAATCTCCTTATTGCATTTCCAAAATAAAATTTACAATTCAGACTCAGAAATAATACAACTTTTCTCGTCCTTATACTTAGATGTATATTGTAGGAAAGTAGATTCCTCTATTAACCCCTGCATATGGAGAGCTTTCTAAATTCTATTAAATTCTCCTCCCTGAATGAATCCCAGTGCTCTATGCTTTCTGCTCCCTTGAGTCTTCAGGAAATCCAAAATGTTACTGCCAGTGTCAAGGTAGGCAAATCCCCTGGCCCTGACGGTTTTACTCCTGAATTTTTGAAAACCTTTAATCTGACAACCTCCCCTATCCTTCTGAAGGTATTCAACTATATTATAAAAAAATTGAATATCTGATTTACACTGGAACACCTCGAAAACCATTCTAATTTTGAAAAATAAGAAAGATAAAGCTGACCCCCATAACTATAGGCCCATTTCGCTAATAAACATCAATATTAAAATCCTAGCGTCTATCCTGGTGAACAGATTGAAAAAAGTTATGCCCTCTTTAATCTCCTTGGAACAGGCCGGTTTTATGACTCACAGAACACTTGGGACAATACTTTAACACTGGACTCCTTAATTCACTTCACCAAAAAAGTGAAAAATCCAATCTATGCACTAACTCTAGACGCTTCTAAAGCCTTTGACAGGGTGAACTGGGATTTTCTGTTCCAAACCATGGCTCATTTTAACATACCTATCGCCTTTTCTGATATGATTAAATCTTTATATAAAAATACATACACATATCTATGTATCAACAAAAACCTATCCAAATCAATAAAGATCACAAATGGTACAAGACAAGGCTGTCCTTTATCCCCTTTTCTTTTCAACATATTTATAGAACCATTCTTTCTATATATTGCCCGGAATACCTTTCACGTGATTCCCAAAGTCCTAAACACGAAAATATTATTTTCTGCCTTCGCAGATGACCTTAAGCTGTATTTCCAGTTTCCTAACACTGACCTTAGTAAAATTATCAATTCTATTAATAAGTTTTCAAAGGCCTCAGATTATCAGATTAACTATAAGAAATCGCACATCTTTCCTATCAACCCTGTTGGTCACAAATCTAATTATTTTCCTGATTCTCCCTTTCAGACAACCTTTGACATTAAATATCTTGGTATTTACTTCGAACATAACCAATTGTCCATGCTCCAAAATAACTTGCTCAGAACTTGGTCAAAAATTCTACAGGACCTTCGTAGATGGGAATCAGTGAACTTATCTCTCTTATCCAAATCTGCGATAGTTAAGATGAACATACTACCCAGACTCCTTTATCAATTTAATGCCTCAGATCAGATAATATCCAAGACTTTCTTATCAAAGATTAATAAAGAATTAGCCAAATTTATCTGGTTTCCTAAATCAGTTAGAATTTCATACTCTAAATGAATTTCCCCTAAGAGTAAGGGCGGCCTCGGTCTACCGAACTTTCAGTTGTACTATACAATTATTTGTGCTAATAGAATTCTGTCTATCTTGAAACCCAATAATAGAGAATATAATTCTTACCCTACCTGGATCAAACTATGGTATCAACATGTTCAAGCCAACAAAATTAACCCTGTAGCTCTTCCTTTTCTCTCCCCAGATGCTATCAGCAATTCTAAGTTATCCACCAATCTAAAACATAAAATCAGAACTTTTCAAGTTCTGTTAAAATATATTAAACTTGATAATGTTCTTCCTATACTCCAACCTCTCCACTTAAATCCCAATATTAAAATGAATAATCTGATGATCAATCTTTCTACCTTTCCTCTCATTAAAAATACTGTGGTCTGGGATATTCTTAAACACCAAAATGAATCACTTACCAATCTTCGCATAATTCTTAAGGTCAGTAATAAGTACACAACTATTCTCCATCAATTACGAGAACTAGTCTCATCAAAATTCGCCCACCTCATAGTCAGTAGTCAAGATATCACCAAACTGGAGGTAGTCATCCAAACTCTTTCGAGTTCAGAGAAAATGCTCTCTAAATCGTACAATCTGCTGAACTCCATAATACATGACTCAGACTGCCTTTTCTCCAGCTTTTGGGACAATCATAATACACATCTTTCGGAGAAACAAAAGCTATCTGCCATAAAAAATACCTTAGAACTATCCCCATTTAAAAACTTATTTACACACAATTAATGATTAATAACTCATACTATACTCCCTCTGTCTTAAACAAGTTTGACTCCAAGAACTCTCCCTCATGTTCGTGTTGTTCCTTCCCAAATGCCGATCTACACATTCTATGGTTCTGCAATTACTCACATAAGCTTTGGTCCTCACTGAAAGTTCGTCTCGAGAAAATGGGATACCACAAATCGACCCTCTCCTGGGAAATAGCGATTCTTCATATACCTACTACAAATCTTTCTAAATTTGATATGCATGTACTAGTTATTCTATGCCCGTTTATGAAATTATATATCACCAAAAACTGGTTAGATCGTACCAGACTCTGTTGGAATAACTTTAAGGAAGTGGCACTTGCATATATCTCAGCACAGAAATTTACTACAAAAGGACCCAGGAAAGTTGCCCTCTTAGGGAAAGTTTGGAAAAGGGTTCTAGACCTTATCCTTAGTGAATAACCAACCTAACATCTTTATTTAGGACTAGGATTTACCTTACACTTCAGGATGAACCTTTAGCTACACTGTTATCTCTGAGAACCATGTCTCTCTCCTAATAATCTATCTCTCTATATGGTAGCACACTTGCTAGTTAATTTGTACATATTGTATATACTTTAGTATGTTTTTCAGGTTTAATATGTGTTAAATTTATTTGTTTATTCATGTATTCATGTTATATTACTGGTTTCTTTCTTTCTTGTTATTCATATGAAATAAATAAAAAGTTATTTGAAAAAAAAATTTGAGAAGACTGAAATTACAAGATAAAGCAGATGTCGAAGGAAATAGTAAATATCAATTAAATGTGTTAAGTCTGTGATGTTGTGTTGGACTGTAACCTAATCATGTGATATTTTTGTGCAGTTTAATAAATTTTTCTCCATCTCATGATATTAATTTCATTTATTTTAAGATTGAAATTGATAATGGCGATGAACTCACAGCAGATTTCCTGTATGAAGAAGTCCACCCAAAACAACATGCATACAAACAGGCTTTTGCCAAGCCCAAGGGACCTGCTGGAAAACGTGGCCAAAAGCGACTCATTAAAGGCCCAGGAGAGAATGGAGATGACAGCTAGATTCCAAAACATCACCAAACTAAAACTAGAAATAAGGACTGTGAACTTTTAACAATATGAGCTTCACTGTAGTATTAAAAAGCAAACAATCGCATTACTAAAATGTTAATTTTTACCAGGTAAATACTTTCTTTGCATTTTTGGGCTACATGCTATTTTCCAGTACTGTTACATATTCCTTGGATGTGGGATACTTCAAGTAGCAACACAAATGGACGAAAAATTACTGGAAACTTTCACTTTACCTTGGTCTGTTACTAAATTTGAGTTTACAAAAAATAGTAATGTTACTTTACTGTTGTGTTTTAAGCAGCCATTCTGTGCAAATGCCACATGAGGTGGCTGTCAAAGAGCCCAAGAATGTAATGATTTGTGTATTGCATTTCTGGAATTGTAGAAATGGTCTGTTTAGGTTTTCAGACAACCCCCCCCCCCTCCACACACACAGTTTTTTGAAAAACTCACGATTTTGTAATGGACCACTTCTCATTAAGAAGTTTTGGTGCTTAGTTTCCATATGCAATTGGGTAGGCAGGGTGGTCATGCAATAAGGCTTGATGGACTATGTAGGATAACTGCACTTTTTGGAAGAAAGAACAGGCGACCCTTTTGCGCATGAGATATGCTGTTATCTTACAGTGAACACAAATGGGAGTGCTTTTTCATTGAGTCATTGAATGGATTACTTGATTTTTAAGCTTAGAGCCTTCTAATGTAATTCAGAAGCATAAGTATTTTTGACTTGTGCAATAGAACCACATAGTCAAGTAGAGAAAAATTGCCAGTCACATGACAGCATTTTCTCACTGCCTTTTTTTTTTATAATTGAATCTTTGTAACAGAATTCTGTCTCCTTTAAAGTGCTCTTTAGGAATTGCTGAACTCATAACCTCCATTTTCTTGGTATTATTCGCACACCAGCAAATTCCTTTAGGGTGTAAAAAGAGAATGGTGTTTAAAGATACTAGATCATGTACACATACAAAAAAGTGTCTTTTGAACAAAATAATTTACTTATATTTATAACATGGACCATGAAATTTGTAACCTCATTGGTTTACAGTGGTTACAGTGATTATTTTGTGATAAATATAGACTTGTGAACAACATGGCAGATTTAAACTCATTTTGTACGTACAGTGAAGTACTCCGTAATGTGTATTCCTATTGAATAATTCACTTGATGGGTGGTTTGCTAATTAAGTGCTTTGTTTTTTGATCGTAATAATCACTTAGTGGGCATTCTTTCTACATAACAGCACTCCTTATCATGCAGTAGCCATTGAGAGGACATCAACAGTGTAATCAAGACATTACTCAAGGTAGCTTGTGCTACTGCTCTGTAGCCGTCTGGAACTCCACATCATTAAAACAGGTGTACTTTCTATCAGCAGATATTAACAGAAAAAGCATCAGGTCTTGATCTTTGTGTGTATATGCATGTGTTCTTGTGTTGGGTGTTTGCTACTAAACATTTCAGCTCAGTCAAAGAAATCATCAGAAGCCATGATGTTTATGAGTCATGTTGCATTACATGTTTGATTTCTGAGATAGTAACATTGCCATGCTGTACTGCATATGAGACCTCTTAACCACACAGTGCATACCTTGTTATAATATAGTGCATTACGCATACAGGTTAAAAGAGGTTTGGTTAGCAACTGCTTATATTGCAGTGCATTTGGAAACTCATTTTGCAAATGACAGTAGAGCATTATATCACAATTCAGCTTTGTATGTTACCATATATTCAGAGAAAAGAAATGCATATAATGTATTACACATGTAACCACATAAACCTCTGAAAACATCTTGCAGTTGTAACTTTGGAAGTCCTTAATATGTATTTCTTCTTTCAATGTACATCAACTTAGGAGTCCTCTGATGTATATTTGGGAACATTGTACATGATGTGTGTGTGTGTGTGTGTGTGTGTCTGTGTGTGTATATATATATATATATATATATATATATATATATATATATATATATATATATGCCCTTGAAATTCCCTGGTAATTAATGTACTGTGTAAGTGACCTTGAAAACTGCTAATACTGATTGAGTCATACAGTTAATAACATCAGTAATCTTAACAAATCCTTATTCACCATCTCATCACAATGCATCTCTCTAGGTGCGACATAGTAGACTTTTGTGTAATGAGTGAGTGCAATGCACAGTATTGGTTTTGTGGCCTTGTATGCAGAGCACTGTGTGTACAGTAGATATGCGTAGTAAATGGCTGGTTGTTGTGGGAAGTAGTTTTTAAGTGGACTTCTTCAACCTTTACTGCCTTAATAAATCCTCTGTTACCATGTGTGCAGTGCAGATATGCTCTCTCACAGCCACATATCTGGAAATGGCACAATGTCTACTGTAGACACGACATTCAGACTCTGTAACAGAATGTTATTTTTACAGCTGCAAGAGCAGAGTGGTGCCCCTGCTACCTTATCACATGCCATCTTTGCTAAAGTGAGCCATAGGGCATTACTGTTTCGCTGAGTTTTTAACTTAACATGACAATCCTTGTAGGGCCTTAATTGTTTTTATAGGAAAATAAAACTCAAGCTAGACTCGTTTTAGAAGATACAGTGTGTCAGGGAAAATGTCTTTAATAAGCTAATTTGTTGTATTTCCTCACAGCACTTATATCTTACCAATGGCTGATTTGAACAGAAGGCTTGCTTTGTCTCCACTTTTCTGCAGTTATATAATAATACCTGCTGTTTTATTTCCTGTTTAAATCTGTTCTGTGAGAAAGTTTTCCCTTCTGTAGTTGACTCTGGTTGCAGTTCCCCACCCATCCAGTAAATATATGCTCCTCTGAAATGGCCATTTACAATTACAGTTCAAATTGCTTCCTGTACTTCCAAAATCCATAATCTGTGATCTGATGTCATTTTCATTCATTCCTCAACTGTTGGGTTCAGAAAAGACTTGGCCTCTTCTTCCAGCTAGTGGAACACGGAAACTCTCAAGTTCCTCCTTTTACCCATAAAGCCCTAGTCACTTAACATACCTCTGATCTTGTTTGCTGCCTTAGCATATGGACATGGTCGCTGATAACTCTTGAGTGAGAATTAGTTTGTTTTGTGAGTTAGCATTGTTTCATTATTAATATTTTTGCTTTTTTTCCTCCCTTTCTATTAAATTTAAGAATCACTTCTCGGCCTTTTCTAAGATCAAGTGTAGTATTTTTATGTATGTTACTATCTGACAAGCCTTCAGGATTTAAAAAATGCATGGCTTGTGGCCATAAAATATTTAATTTGGATGCACTCTCTAAGTGCTTCTGTTGCTTAGGCCTTTCTCATCTTCCCTCTGATTGTGATATAAGTAAAGGGTTTAATTCCCGAGCTTTAATAGATAGAAAAAATAAGTTTATTCTTAGAGGACTGCTACCCTCCAAACCTGCTTCTACAGCCTGTGGGGCTCAAATCCACAAAATAGTTTAAAAAAGGAGTCCCTCTCTCTCTCTCTCTCCAAAGAATCATGAAAGAGATCTCTGGAGCCGTCTACTTCTATGGCTCCGGCATCTGAACCTCCTGCTAAAGTGGCAAAAAAATCGGATTTGAGACCTAGATCTGAAAACTCTCCTCGGATCTGGTCACCTCTAAGTTCTGCCAGATCTGTTCTCTTCTCAGCTTCCATCTCCATATTTTGAACAATCTCCTAGGCACCATTCAAGACCATTTTCCACAGTCTCATCCATTCGATCTTCCAAAAGCCTTACAGAAGCCAATGTGGACAGGATGACAAAGAAGATCCTCAAGACACAAATCCTGTTGTGAGTTCTCCTGGCTCCAACCCCATCAGGCCTGAAGACCCTTCTCAGTAATACTCCTCCATTGTTAGCTCCTTCTCCGAGCCGACCTTTGGTTTCAGAGCCATTGGAGTCCTGGAGTCATCCACCTTGGATCCATAGATGTAGGCATCTTCGACTCCAGTGGTGTTTCTGTGTGGTCTGCTGCAGAGCACTTTAGAACTGGATGACTCTCCAAGCCATAGCATCAGTGCCAGCTTTGGATTCAACTCAGAAGCTGTCAGAGCCATCTCTACCTCTTGGCACCTCAGCTCCGACTCCTTCCTCGAGTGGTTTGCCTTTGGGGATAAGGAAACTGTCCATAAACATGCTTTATCAGATCCGTTGGTGTCCTTTTTTCCATGGCATTCTGCCTTGAAAGTAATGGAGAGAGCTTTCTCTGTTCCGAAATTTCGGACTTCTCTTACCTCTTTGGCTCCGACCACCCACTTCCATTTAATTCTGTGTCCAGAGCCTCAAGCTTCGGTTCCACTGGAACAACCTGCCCAAACCAGTCTCCAGACAATCCAGCAGGGTACAGTAGTCTGTCCTGACACTTCTCCAAAGCATCCCACTGAAGAAATCCCTAGGAAGCGGAAGTGTAAAAGAGGCACTTGGACTCTCTGCAAGAGACTGTCATGGAGTACACTGACTTTGATGAAGGGGGTCCTCCAGATCACCTGATGATGTCTGATTTGCAGACATCTTAGAACTTCTTAAACAAAGAAAGGGGTGGTTGGTCCCCCTACAACCCTTCTCAAGAGCAGTCAGTGTGCCTGGAGGCTTTTGGAGCTAGACCGTCTACCTCCTGGGTGACTCTGCCCATTGACAAATTTATTGGTTTAGTCTCTAGATGGACATGGAAGGAACCTGACATGACTGAGACAATATAGGATCCTGGCACCACCTAAAGATAGACCTCACTGGAATAAGGAGTACATGTTGATGCCATGGTCATAGCAGAGGCCACTAAGAAGGAACTGGAAGAGCAGAGTTCCTCTGTCCACCCCCCTAACAAGCGAGTCTAGGGCATTTGACAGATTCGGGAAGCATGTCTATGCTTCAGCAACTTTTGCCCTTAGGTTGCTGAATTACTTGGCACATTTCACAAGGCTTCAGAGAGATTTGATTAAGGAGCGTTCCAGTCTCTCTCTGGGACCATATCCTTCAAGGAAAAGAGTACTATTTCCTTGCAGTTGGCTGCCCTTCAGTCTTTTTCAAATTTATCAATGAGGCTTATCTCCCTCACAGCGGAAGGTACATCGCAGGTGGCGAGTTCAGTCATTTCCATCAGAAGACATGCTTGGATGTGTTTGTGTGACTTTGCAGAACACTTCAAATCTTACTTCGTCAGTGCTCCTTTTGACGGAAGTTCCTTATTTGGCCCCAAAGTAAAAGACTCACTCTCTAGGTGTGAATAGGAAGAAAACCCCCTGTCTGCTGTGGGAGTATGTTTTTCGACCCTTCTATGTTTTTTTTTTTTTTTTTTTATCAGAACCAACGAGGTGGATGGAAAATATGTTTCAAAAAATCCAAGTTCCCTTCTGGGATGTTCGGTGACTGGGGCATTATGAGTAAAGGGAGGAGCTTGAAAGTTTCAGTGTTCCACGAGCTGAAAGAAGTGGCCGAGTCGGATCCTTGGATTGGATCTGAACCCAGCAGTTGAGGAAGAATTAAAATGGACAACACAGATGGAATGTTATGATGAGTGCATAACCTTTTTTTTCTCTGATGCACTTCACCGAAATAAAGGCAAAACAAATAACTGTATTTTATGACCGGAGGCACCTAAATGAATCCGATTAGAAATTCTTAAGTGCTGTCTGGTAAAGGGCTCCTCATTCACCCAGAAAGCACAAAGAATTTGTATGAATTCCTGCATTATTGTTCTGCACATTGTTTTAAGATTGCTATTTCTAGTGTGCGGTTATAGGCCAAGGTTTCACTTGTGCAGTACTAAATGTTCATATTTTACTGTTTATTTGAAATCATTAAAGAATAACCAAGTTAGCATTTTGCACTGAATGAGCTCAAACATCACAGTTTTGTACTCCTCCTACTGCTGCTTTATGTTTTTGTCATAATTTACATCCAAAAGTAGTCCTGATAATGCTGGGCCATTACTTTGTGTATATATGTACGCAGAGATGTAGATGTACAAACGCATACACACACACACACACACGCACACACACATACATATATACTTACTGAGCACTCTGATTATGTTCCAAAACTGAGGAAAAATAGCTTTGTTATAGCAAGGTTCTTATGTATGAGTATCAGTGTTATAAATAAACTAGCCATGTGCTGCCACACAGATAACAACAGTAATTATAGTACTGTATCAGAAACAGACTAACAGCTAAAAAAGACAACTTACATTGCACTGCTGTTTGACAGCAAGCAGCCAGAACCTACATGCATGTTAAATTGACTAACAGCTGTTAAACACTTTGTACTGTTACGCTTTTTTTTTGTTAAACTTATAATATATTGGAGCTGCTAAATTTCCCAGTGTAGTGCAAAGAAGTTTGATTGAGTACACCCAAGATGAATTTCTTATATCTATGTTTGAAACACATTTAAGTCCTAGCTTCAGCAGTACTGATAAAAAAGAAAAAAATAGAGAGGGAAAGAATTTCAACCTGATTTGACATTTGCTGCTGCTCTTTGCATGCATTAGACATTGCAGGACTTTTGACAAACTATTTGGCAGTCATTGATGAATTCATGTCTATAGTTTGACTTAACTTTCAGTGAGATCCGCTGCACTGAAACACACTTGCTGAAAGCCATTTTCCATGAACACTGAGTTGTTTTGTGCAGGGGTAAGCCCCCATGCACCCCATATGTTGAGGGTCTCTGCCCATACACACATGCACACACACACACACACCAGACTTGTATAATGCCTACTGTACAGTTGCACAACAGTGGGGCAAAGTGCAAACTCCATTAATCCAGAAAACAGCTTTCAGTGAGTTTACGTCTTAGAACTCTCTGAAAGAATGACAAGCTGTTGACAGTCCCATTTTGGGTGCTACCTTACAACCTTAAAAAACACTAATGTATCTCAGTAACTAGCTGTGATGGCATTTGCATTGTGGTGTGCTTAAACTGACTGTACCAGTTTATTTGAAAATGCATGGTGCAAAATGTTTCTGAACACAATAGCTGCTAGTCCTCACTGTGCTCTCTGTTCAGAAAGTACATTTTATGGTGCCTGGAAAGACTTTTTGGCACAAGAAACAGCAGAAGAGAAAGAAAGGCTTAGTTTATGTGGGGGGGGGGGGGATTCCATGCATTAACTAAGTGATGATAGACTTTTCACTGCCACGCTGTGAAGGTGGTCCTTATCCGTGTAAGAGCACAGTTTAGAGGTCATGGTCTGCCCCTGATGAGAGAATGACTTGTGTTACCAAGTGATATTTGGGCCCATGAAGACAGAAGACGTGAGACCTGAATATGTTTGAGCTATTGTACACACCCCTAAACATGTAATTTGAAAAGCAGAACTATAGCTTGCTCATCTAGTGCCTGGTGCCATTCCCTGATCTGGCATCCCACAACTGTACACTGAGCATCACACACACTGGACTTGATTCCTCGATCTGCAGCTATCAGCAGCAAAAAAAGTCAATTTGCCAATCTGGCACCTTATCTTTAAGTTGGCACTCAACTCTACATTGAGGATCAAAGTAAGTTCCTCAATTTGCACCTGTCAACAACAAAAAAAAATGCATTCCCTGGTCTGGTGCTCATCCTCAGCTGTTCATTGAGGAGTACCCATCAAATCATTAAGGAGCAAAAAAAAAAGATCCATTTCCTCAGTTCTTTACATTAAAGAAAGCAAGATCCATGTGGCATCCCTCAATTCTAACATGAGGATCAGAAAAGAATCTGAAAAAGGTCATCTGTCCAAGTTCAGGACCAAAAAATAAATAAGTAAAGATCATCTACTTTAAACTGTAACAATCCAGTTACTACAAATATAAGTACAGTGTTTCAAGCAGTTTGCTATAGTTACAGTACCACCTACTAAACACTTCAGCCCTTATAACAGTTTCAGCATTCAGAAGTGAGTGTCGGTACTGCAGTAAAACCTCATCAACAACTGCTGATCATTGCCTCCCATCTCCTTTTAACTGGTGCAGTTTCACCCATCACTCTGCCGTAACTGTGGTTCTCTTGAAAAGGTCCTCTACACTAGGAAGAAACAAAGAACAGTAACCTATAAAGCATCAAGTTTAATTTGCTCTGGCTGGTATGATTTCACATACTGCTTGTGATTTATAGGAATACTAAGAGAAAAATTACAGCATTTTATTTAGTTTGACTTTGAAACATGCACATCAAGTTAGCAGTTGTCTAAATAAATCCCTTTTCCTTATGAACAGTCATTCTGCTTCCCCCTCCCCGCTCAGCTGTAGAACACACATCAGCAGAGTGATGTGCATTATTCCCTGTGACCTCTAATCATGTATACTGTTATAAAAAGCTAGTTTAGGTTACCAAGGTGTGATCTGCTACACTATTTGCTGATGAGACTGGAACTCTCAAGTAGAATAAATTAATTTCCTGCTTATCTTTATAAGAATTGAAAATGCTTCACTGCTGATTCCAGTGCTTCCAAAACCATCCAAGAGTTTTGCAGTGTGCCGCTACACACACACACACACACACACACACACACACACACATAATATTACTAGAGGACAACATATATCTAATTAGTGAATTTAAGATTAGCAAGATATTGCTATTACCCTAGCAAAGTAATTAAATGATGTATTATTGCTGGAGATAGCTACCCCAATCCTGCAATCCTCTCCTGAAGTGACGCACAGCCTCTTCAAAAATTGTGCTGTCCTACTGTATTTACTGTATTTCCTCAAAGTCATCAAATAACCAAGTGGTTCTAAACCCTTACCTGTTAGACAGCAGCACCCATCTTGAGCAATCCATTGTTAGATGGAAGTGCAGTATCCCAAGCGCTTATGGTGAAGCTTATGTGTTAGCAGTTGGAACTTTTAAGAGATAAAGTATACTCCTCGGGTAATATGTGATGTTATATTTTGACTTCAAGGATACATACAACTAGTTCACTAAGTAGGTGTCAAGTGATTTACATTGTATAGTTCCATATTCAACAGCCAATAATCTTTGTTTTGGCCAGAAAAGTTACTCTGATGCTTAAAATTGCAACTGGTGGAATTTTGCTTTTAATGAGAAATGTTGCAAGAAATTGAGAACCAATGTTGCAGGTAGTACAGTTATCAATTTGTTTTTCACCTGCTTGGCTACCATTGATGACTAAAAGGATCATAGGAGGTTACTAGGCGAACTGCCCTAGAGCCTTTTAAGCCTAGCCAGGGCATTTTGTTTTACTCTTTTGCTTGATATTGACAAGTGTCAGTGCTATGTCTTTTTTATTCAAAAAATAATATTAAGATGTTTACAAAGATAAAATGAGCTGATGGTGGATTGCATTTTTATTTTTGCAGTCTCTTGCAAGTGATCTTAATGAGTAGCCAGTATGACAATCCCAGCTATAATTTGCATGTGGAGATTTTCTTTAGCCTGTTGACCAAGTATTAGTCCTTGTAACGCCATGTTTTATGGTCAGCAGGCAGAGGTGAGGTACTGTCTATCATACATCTTTTTTGTTACTCCTACTAGCAGCCTAGAGTCTGCAGAGTGCTGGAGTCGTTTTTTTTCTTTGTTGTGATTTGTTGTCTACAGCCTGTTGCCAATGTGTGTACTTTTTTGCATATCAAAACTTTCTCCTTCCACGTGTTTTTTTTTTTTTTTGCTGGCCTTATTGAAAAGGTACTTTTAGCTAAAACAAAAAAATTGCAGCCTGTATCCCTTGTTGCCCTGTCCATTGACAGGACTGTGTGTCACACCTTCAACTAACCCACCCTCGACAGCATTCGACAGATTGTAGTGTTCATCTAATAGATGGAGAATACCAAGATTTCGACTTCTTGGATTTGGTTGACTCTGCTCTTTCTCAGTTATAATACCAGCTGAGCTTAGACAGAGAAGTTTACTTTGCAGGGTATCCTTAGAAGCACTTTAACAAAAATCTGCCCTTCCTAAGGTATGTTGTCACTAATGCCAGCATGTAAGACTATTGTAATAATTATGTATCAGCCTTATTTAGTGCAGTGGCTATCCTCCTCAGTGGTGACTTCTGGCTTTTCATCCACCCTTATATAAATGACCTGTAGCAACTCAGTTGTTAAGATCTCTACTTCATAGTGCTAGAATCTGAGATTCAGCCTAACCACTGGTCACTGTCTGTATGGAGTTTGCATGCTCTTATGCCCTTGTGAGTTTCTTTCTATTCTCTGTTAACTTCCACAAAACAAGTTTGTTGATCAGCAGCTCTGAGAATTGACCTTGTATACAGTATTTACCTTTTTACTTGTGGCCAGCATCATGGCCTAAAAGTGTCTGTGGACCTGTTCTCTCGTCCAATTCACAAATGAAGTCATATTTACTAGTACTTTAGGTTTCTTGTTTCTACGCCCTTTTCAGTTATTTTACATTTGAAATGGAAGCTGCTGTTGTATCCATGCATATATTTGTTGTATTCAGACCCTTGCCAACATGAGGATGAATTAGCGCTTTCTACATGGCTTTGGTGGAACTCAGACAGATCAATTTTGTTCTGAATGTACTACCTCTAAAATATTTTTGAAAGTGTTAGGAGCACTGAGGTGATGACTGCATGTGAAGTATATAGGAGTAGATTTATTTTCTGAGTTCAGAACCAGTTTATTTAGTGCTGTTGATGAGGTTTGCAAAGCTCTATTGTAGGTACTCTTTGGCATCCAGTTTGAAAGCTCATTTGCTGGCTAATAGGGTGCTTGCACTCTGTGGAGGTGTGATGTCTGTTGCCATCTTTGCACTAATTAAGCTTATGTGTTCTTTGAAATGCTCATTGAGGTTTTGCTTTGCGCACTGAAGCCAGCAGATTTGAATGGCATCAGAATTAGCAAGAGGTGACTGATTTTTGTTTTGTAACAATATTAATATTAGTGACTTACATTGGATAGCATTGTTGCCCCACAGCAAGAGGTTCTGCTGGTTAATTCTTGGCTGGACTGCCATCTATGCAGAATCTGCATGCCCTCCCCTTGTTCAGTTGGGTTTTCTCCAAGTCTGCCGGTTTCCTCCTATGTGCCAAAGATATGAGGTAGACTGATTGGGGACTCTAAAGTCTCCCTAGGTATGCTTGAGTTGTGTGTGTGTGTGTGTGTGTGTATGTGTGTGTGTGTGTGTGTGTGTGTGTGTGTGTTGTGTTGTGTGTGTGAAGGCCTGGCAGTCTACGTACATTCTCTACTTGCTTAGTAAACTATATGGATGGTGGCAGCTGTTCACATGGTCACTATAGCAGCCAGATGCAACTCATGAGCATGGATGGATAAATATACATTTGCAAAAAAAGTGAGCATTTCAGTTGTCTTGCCTTGTGATGTACAGATTAGGTACTGTCATACTCCTTTTGTGTTGCCTGTTGTAATCCTAGGCTCTTTTGAATGCATGGGTCAGTAAGTGGTGGGGTAAAGGGTGTACCAGGAGGCCATAAAACATCATCTGTCTTTGCAGAGGGCTAACAAGCCAACAGATAATGTCTGGAACCAATGCTGATTCATGTGTAAAATGTGAATTTACAGTGGAGGGACCAAGAGTCTGTTGTGTATGTGGTCCTCTGCTGAAATGGAGATAAAGCCATGTAATGTGAGGGTGAGTTGTCACTCCGAGCACTTCTTCAGGTATGCACTGTCTAGATGCATAACTTGAGGCAGCACACCCCATTTCTGCTTTGATACTAGAGCAAGAATAATGTACTAGTGGCTCTGCTAAGAGGTTTGGTTGAGGAGTATCTGTGGAGGTACTCACTAGCCTTGTGTGAGGTGTTACCAACCAGGTGTTGTCACATTCAAAATCTATATTAAACTTGAGTATTGTGGTTACCTCTGATGAAAATCAAAATTACTGTGAATTAGACAGTTGTCTAAGGGATCGCAAACTATATGAAAAAGGAGAGAAAAATAATTGGGAGGTTTTCTGTACACTGGACTTCAGTTCTGCCTAATTAGACCTCAGTAAGTAAGCGCAATGCCAGGAAACAGTCTTAGGATTAATTAACTAATGATTATTCTTCAAAGGCTACATTCCTGCTTAATTCATGGCACATTTTGCACCTTTTAGGGGCTTCTAACCAAGTATTTATGACTGGGTCCATAAAAAGAAGAGGGTAAAAGCCATGTTGAAATTTGTATTTTAATCATTTGTGTGTTATTGTACCACTGTAATGCCTTCATACATAAGAGGCATCCCACTGTGATAAAGCTACTTTAAAAGTATTGTTCTGTTTTTTTAAATGTCAAGGTTCCCTGCACTGTGGTTGTAAGATATATTAAATATGCAGGGTTCTGATCTTCTTTATATTATCAGGAATGTGCAAAATGTCATTTGAGCAGAATTGTTAATAAAAAGGATTCTGACAATTACTTATCTGTTTAATTTTTTTGACTGCTGTGTGACTGAAGTGTTGAAAATTCCTCTCCTGATGTATTTGACATTCATTCATAAATAGCCTTTTTGCATTGATTCATAAAATATAGATTTCAATATGATTTATAGTTATTTTTGTACTTTGAGGTTCAGATACAAATGAGTGTACTACAGTTTCTGTATTATGCATGTTTCTTGTGCATCATAATTGAAAATTTGAAACCCCAGAACAAGTGCACATGAAAAGTACTATCCCTAGCTGTATATAATTTTATATCAGCAAGAAATTTTTGGGGGGGAAGGGGAGTGAAATTGCTTCTGTTTGAGAAATACCAATTGTTTGTCTTTTTGGCTTTTCCCGGTTAGGGCTCGCCACAGTGGAACTCTGGTCCGCTAATGATTGGCAGTAGATTTTTATGGTGCCGAGTTGCCAGCCCGACGCCCAACCTTCAGCGAAGGCACGCCCATTCATGCATGTCTTTCAGAGGCCACTCGACCACGGGGAGGACATGCAGACTCCACACAGAAGGCAGTCCAGCCGAGAATCGAACGGGAGAACCTCTTGCTGTAAGGCAACAACACTACCGCTGTACCACTGCGGCTTCTGTTTGAGAAATACCAATATGTACCTTAAATGAAAAGCACTCCATTTCAGAAGTAAGTAGTAAAGTGTCAGAATGTATAACTGTTCATATATTTATTTACTTACTATTTGATAACTGGTAAGTTTGCTGGTTCAGGTACCCTTTGCACAGAGAGAAAAAAATACAGTATTGTAGACATAAACAATTTACATTGGCAACAATGCAATTAAGAGTACAATGTTATAACATTGCAGTAATTGTAGAACCATGGTGCTGAAGACACACCAAGTCTCATTAATAATAATAATAATAATAATAATAATAGTACTCACAAGACATACATTTAAGAAAGCTTTAAGTGGTTTGTCTCTACTGGATGAGAGTGAACTCATCAAAAAGAGCAGAAAGCACTTAATGTTTTATTAAATTTGTAGTGTCTTGTGAGTACAGACTTGTGTTTTATTGTTTTTATAAAGTTAAAATAAGTGCATAATACATTGTATTACCGTTAGGTTGAACCAAAGTTTCTTGCAAAGTACTGTAAAGTAATAACATGAGGAGAAAGTGGGGGGGGGGGCAAATGAACTGGAATAAGATGAGGTCGCAATTACAGGCAGATTCTAGTGGGAATTAGCGTAGAACAGTGAGTGCTATGGTAAATAAGTTATTGGTGATATTTAATTATCCATTATCATTGAAGCATTTATTCTCCACCTCTTTAAAGAGATATTCATAAAGAGGCTGTTTGAAACTGGCAAGAGCCTCACTACATCTAATATCAGCTGATTCCTGATCCGAGAGAGCTGGTCCATTTCTGGAGAAAGCTCCATCACCAATGACTGCCTTAAATTGGGGGGTTTAAGATCAAGGATTTTTTTTTTCTTTTCTTTTTTTCTTAAGTACGCCTTAGGAAATATGAAGGTTCCCTAAAAAGGCAGTTTTCATTTCAAAGGGTGATAATAACCACCTTTTACAATTTTATACGGTAGAGATCAGAGTAGATAAGTGACTCCGTTATGGGAAGCCAGTTTAGTTCTTTCAGCAGGATGCAGTGGTGAGTACAGGAGTCAGCAAATACAAATCTTGTAGTTTTGTTTTTTGTTACTTGCAGTCTTTGAGTGTTATAGGCAGAGTGGAAAGAGAGCACAGGCAGACCATATTCTAATTTAGTGAGCTGAACATTCTTCCTTAGGGCTTTATGGAACCTGGGAGATATTAGATGAGAGATTCTGTACCAAAGTTTTAGTTGTGAGAGGACTGTGTGAGTTGTGAAGCTTAGGGATGAATCAAGGATTACACCTAAATATGTGTACTCTCCAATGTATTGAATAGTATTGTTACGATTGTTAGAGATGTTAATAGTTGGTAGGTGTGGGAGTTTCTGCAAAGAGAAGAGAATAACATAGTTTTTGTTGTGATAAATCAGAAGCTTATTTTCTTAGGATCATTGATAGAGATCAGAGAAAGACGGTTGACAGTGAGCTCAGTCTGATGGGACCCTTGCTTGAAGTAAAATTATGTAATTTGCATAAAGAGCGAGGCTGAGATCTGCCAAGTCTTGAATAATGTCACTGATGAGCAAAGAAAATGGGGGGCATAGATGTCAATTGATTAGTTTCACGTTTTTGCTTAATGTTGTAGTAGGTCATGTGTTCTGTAAGTAATCTCTGGTTTAATCTCAGTTTCCTGTAGGGGAACCTGGGTTATTGTTACATTACACAAGACTTCTCTAATAGTGGAGGTCCTAGTGTCTATACACATAAGCAGAAAGGTCAGACCAATGTTTCTGTTGTAAACTTTTTCCATTACTTTATGTAATTATCATACAGAAAGGGCAACATTTGGTAGTTATATAAAGAATAAGATAATCTGTTAATGTGGTTGTCAGTGCACACTATCTTTGGGAAATATTATGTAGCAACTTACCACTAGGGTGTTCAGTATCACAAATGGTACTTATCTGTCCATTATTTTATGTTTAACCACAACTGCCTCAGTAACTAAAATGTATGTAAATAAAATAAAATCAAAACTGCATTTTACTTTAGTGTGATATCTGGGTATACTTGTACATTTTGACTATTGTTACTGAATACTGACCTTCAGTAACTTCTGATTCACTTATCTTGTACCAAAAGTGATGTAAACCTTGAGATACTCATCCTTTTTTTAGACAAGAAACATATTTATTAAATTATCATTTATGACTTAGACTTGTATAAATGAAAACAAAGCATATTGACATATTTTTAGTTGCAAACATTATAAATCTCTCAGAATCTGTCCAATCGTTGTCAGTCAAGCATTATGTAGCTCATTCAATCCTGCCTTCTTTTAAACTTTTCTCCACCAAAACATTATGCTGCATGTATTGTCCCTACAGTTCCTGTTTTTTTTCTATATAATTTGCGCCTACCCTTTTGTAAAGATCCCATTTCTAGTTGTTTTATCTCTGTTACTATATTCACTACTTCTCGTACAGTTGGTTTAGACTGAGTTCCGTTTTCTAGTAATTTTTTTTTGGCAGCCACCATAATTAGACTTAGAAAGGGCTTACTATGTGTCAAGTTAATTCCGATTCTGTATCACAGCTCAAAATATAATTTCCTTAAGTTATACCAATTTGGTCACCCAGTATTTCTGATAAAGTAGCCTACAGGGAATTCTTAAAGTCTGCCAACTCATTACACTCCCAGAACATATGTTTCCAATTACCTCCTTTTTCTTTATCACACCTTCATCATTTGCTATCTAGCTGAGGAAAAATTCTTTGGAATTTACTTGGGGTATAAAATATCCATGTAAACACTTCCAAGCAAAGATTCTAAATCTTCTAGACTTTGTTGCATATTTGGGAGACATACATATATCCCCCATTGTTTCTTTGTGAATTGCTTATCCAATCTCTCTTCCCACTCTTTTCTAACCTCCTCTAATTGATTCTTGTAGTTATCATGCAGTATGTTATATGGTCTACTAATTATTTTTTTTTTAACAGCAGCTTCTGTTCTAGATTTTACTAAAAACTCTACCAGTGCTGGTCTTATGCATAGGATCTCCCTATTTCTTTCTGTTTGCCTATACTCTGATATCAATCCTTAATAGGGAAGGCAGTCTCTAGCCTGCAGTCCAAATAAATTCTTGATGTCTTCACATTCTGGTACAGTTTCCTCTCTAATTATTTGTTCCCCATGCCTTGGTTCCTCTGCCAGTTTTCTCCAATAAATTCCAGCCCCCTGTTGCCTATTGTCTGTATCCCAAATTGCAGTCATCCTTATGGACAGAATTTCATTTCTCCATTCCTGTGTGTGCTTAGTTCTTGGAATACTTTCTGCTACTTTATGAATGTAATATTTTGTATGGTTATTGTTATTCTCCTTAAGGATATGCATCCAAAATCCCAGTCTCTCCTTCTTTCTTGAGCTTCCCCGTTTCATTATCATCCCTTTCCACTTTGAATTGTAGCTATCTGCATGTGCTGTGTATAGGAGCATTAACTGTGTAGCTCTGAAAACACCCATCAAATCAGGTAATCCCAAACCACCTTGTTCTATTGGAAGAATACGCTTATCCCACTTGACTCTTGCCTCCCCCCCCCCCGATAAAATCCATCAGCTGTTTGTAGTTGCTATCCACAACTTCTTCTATGGTTGATAAAAAATATACCTGACCTGTGTATAAAACTAAAGTGACTTAAAACAGTTAACTGCTTACACCTTGCTACCCATATCCATAAAACAGTTCTCAGTTTTTGTATTATCTTTTGTTTAGTCTCTTCCCACATATTCTTAGCTGCCACAACAGACTCCAGTTTAATATATACTCCTAATTACTTCATTTTATCATGTCCCCATAAATATGTATATTGCTGCACCAATTTGTGTATGGGTGCATAGTCTACAGCTATTGCCTTTGTTTTAGCTTCATTAATTTTGTATCCTTAAAAGACTTGAAACTGTCTCAAAATGTTCCACTGAGTTGTCCTTTTCTGATTTTATCAGGTACAAAATAATATTGTCTGCCAATAAAGCCAGCTTTTCTTGAATAGCATACCAATTATATCCTTGAATTTCTGAGTCCCTTATTTTCTTTGCCAGTGGTTCTAAATATAATGCAAATAAAGGGGAAAAAAGGCACCCCTGTCTGATTTGTCTGTCAAACAGAAATTATCAGAGAGGAAACCACCCACTTTAATTTTTGCCTCCAATCCCTCATATATCCTCTTAATCAGCCTTATAATTTTATTAAGGAATTCAAATGCTTCCATTGCCAGGCTCATGAAATCTTAGCTTACTCTGTCAGATGCTTTCTCTACATCAAGACCTACCAACAACAGTGGTATTTTCTTATATTCTGCGTCTGTATGGATCATTATTGTTCTGTTAATGTTGTCAAATGTTTGCTTCCTCTCCACAAAACCACATTAATCCATATCTGTCAATTTTGGCATCCCTTTTGCCATTCATTTGCCCATTATAAACATAAACACTTTATGTTTTAGAATTGAAATGGGCCTATATGAAGCTGGATCTGATGGGTCTTTACCCTCTGTAGGTATTACAGCCACCACCACTTCCTTCCAGGATGTTGGTACTTCTCCTCTTAAAACACTGTTGAAACCTTCCAGATCTTTGTCAGTTTTTTCCACCAAGCTTCCAGACGTCAACAGGTATACCATCTGTTCCTGGGGACTTTCCTGTCTATTGGTTATACATCATTTTTATCTCATCTCCTTCTATCCTGTTAGTAATTGAGCCTCAACTGCCTCTAACCTTTGCATATTTAATTCTTCCATAAACATTTCCATTTGTACGTTTTCTTGATTTCGATATTTCTCTCCTTTATGCCGATTTTCATAAAATTTCTGAAATATTTCTAGTACCTCTAAAAGATCTCTTGATGTCCTTCTATTCTCATGTTGCAGTATTCCAAGCCCTTGGGTTTTTTCTCTCTTGCTACCCAAATGTCCAGCCAGTATACAAAAGCTTCTAGTCAATGCAGGGTACATGGGATGTCTTGACATTTGCTAAGGGAACGTAGGCCATAAAAGTGATGTATGCATATACCAAACCTCAGAGCTTCTCTGCCACCAGTTGAACATCAGCTGTTCCTGCTGTACCGGCCGTCAAATTGTATTTTCTAAGATAAGTACCACATTGGGGACATTTTGTTCTTTTTGAGTCACTGCATGCCTGTGTAGGTTCATGCCATCCAAGAAGGGAAAGTGTAGGTGGAGTTGTCAGATCCCCCATAAAGACACCACGAGCTTTGCCTCTTTTGTTTAGGGCCTACACATAAGCATAAGTCCTGCTCCATCAGCAAGGCCTTCGTTCCAAAAACTTTGCGCAACTGTCTGCACACGTTGAATATTTACCTGGAAAACCAGCACCTTAAAAGCTTAGCTTTAACTATGGAAGGGCTGTCTCTTCAGCCCATCGAGCCAGCAAAGAAAAAGGCCAAAGTTGCTAGGCCTGAATCCATTGCTGCACCTCCTCCACCCAACGTCCCTCCTGTGGCCAACATTAACCTGGAGGAACAATCGGTCACCGCTGATATGGGTACAGCGGATACCGTTGGGGAAGCTGCTGTACCCAGAGCAAAAGGCACATCCTCAGAGATAAAGTGGACATCAGCTACTGTTGATGAGGGGAAACCTCAGCTTGTACCAGCTGCCCTGGTGGATCCTTCCACTGCTGCACATGTTACTGAACCTAGGCCTACTTTGGCCCCAATGCCAGCTAGGACTTCCCTTAAAAGAAAACAGAAAACAATCCAGACTGGCAGGCATTTTCTAGGAGCCTTTCAGTGCTTTTATGGCTCTGAGGCCTGCTACACCCACACCCTCCACAGTAGCTCCTCCTGTGATAAGCCCTAGGAATCAGGCCTTAGATAGTTCTCAAGCTGAAGCAGAGAACTCTTCTGAGTCTACTTCTTCAGAGGACTCTCTATCATATAAAAATTACCAACAACTTATATTCGAATAAATCTTCTTGTTTTATTACAAAACACTCTAGCGCCTCGGCTAATATTTAGCCTTCAAGGAGTGAATTCCAAATAATACTAATTCACTTTTTATACCCATGGTGTCAAATAAAACAATTAATCAATTATCTAATTAAACAATTAATTATTTAAATACATATTTGACAAACATAGTTTAAAAACATGCTTTTAAAGCTGTAAAACACATTTCCAACAACCGTCTACATTTAAACCATATGGGATCAAAGTCCCAAACTTTAAAATAAATACAGTCTCCTTATACAATGACATATTTATCTTATAATCCTCATTTTCTACCTGTATATGTTGCAACACTGTAGCTGTTAAATCTTTCAGAACACTATCATGATATAATTTAAAATGCTGAGCTAAGGGGCTTTCCTCTTTATTTAATCTAATGTCCCTTAAATGTTCCAGTAACCTCACATTCTCTTTGTTTGCCCTATATAAAATTTATTACATCCGCATTTTATAGCATAAACTACACTTTCTGTTAAACAATTAAATGTTTCAGCAGCTTCAAATTTAATATTATTAATACTAGAAAAAGTCTATACAATATGTCTGCAACCTAAACATCTTCCACAGGGTGCAGTGCCTAAAAACTGAATCTGTTGCATTAACCTGATTTGTGGTCTTTTAAATTTTGTATGCACTAACCTATCTTTCAAATTTGACTCCCTTTTGTAAGAAAAGACCAAATTCTGTTCCACTAAACCTTTCGGCTCTGGAAACTTAAGTAGGAATTGCCAATAACGTTTTATAACTTGTTTAATATTCTCACTCAACAAATTGTATGTTAATACTATAAAGAAACTATTTACATCTTTATATGTCTTTAAATTTGATTTTGGATGTCTGTATACTATTTTATTATTATCTTTATTGTATCTGTGTCTTCTAACTTTCTCCATAATTTTCTCCATAACATCCATCTTATACTTCCTCTGTTCAAACAAGTTAGCTGATTTAAATAACTCCTTTTCAAAATCAACATTATCGCTGCAGATTCAGGAAATTAAATCTTGAATTATTTTTTCACAGTGACAATGAGTATGAAAGGAAAAGTGACTTAAGAAAGAAAAGTCAGTTTACACACCCCATGCACAATACCCTTGTAGCATACGAGAAGGTGGTTACAGATGAATTGTACAGATATTTTGAAACAACAAAAAAGAAAAAAACATAAGTTCAGTTTGAGTAGAAATGAACAAAACATCTTTAATGAAATATGTAGTAACCACAATATTCGGGTAATGACCCCCGATAAAGGAGGGGGAATTGTGTTATATGATGCAAATGAGTATACACAGAAAATGTATCAAATTCTAGTCAATTCCAGGAATTATGAAACTTCCTCTATAAATCAAATAAATATTGCCCATAGGAGAATTGACTTATATCTCGAAGAATATTTATTGGATAATAGAATAGTTAAAGAAATGTATCAATTACTGAAAGTAGAACATCCAGTGTTGGCCACTATAGTGGGGATCCCCAAGGTCCACAAGAATATGGAGGATCCCCCATTTCATCCTATCGTTTCTGGGAGTAAAAGTAAGACCTTTCCTTTTGGAAGAGTAATTGACAGATGGTTAAAAACCATTTACAGTAAGGTCCCACATATTGTTAAGGACTCGTGAGAATTTCTGAGTAGAATTAAATCCCACTTATGGAATGATAGTGTTATATTCTTAACAATTTATGTGGTTGACCTGTTTTCCTGTATATCTAGAGAAGATGGAACAACCAGATTTATTAATAGTATACAGAGGTATACACAATTTGACTGGGAAAGAATTAGTCTATTGGAAGAATTCATGGGTATTGTGCTGGATAATAATTATATATACTATGAAGGTGAACATTATAGACAAACACGAGGTGTTGCCATGGGGGCCGCGTGTGCCCCCATGTTTGTGAACCTTGTTCTGTTAGATTGGGAAGATGAATATATGTTTACCAACCAATGGTACCAGTTCATTAGTTGTTACATCAGATTTTTGGATGATATATTTATTTTGTGGACTGGTACCATGGATGAAATAGTATTGCTTTTAGAATATCTCAACAATTCTAGCCTATATTTAAAATGTACCCATAAATGTAACAGTAGAGGTATATCATACCTAGATACATATATCTATACTTCATGGAATCAAAAGAAAAGTATAATTAAGGAGCAATGTATTAGAGCAGCCCGGATGACCTCAGACCATTCGGAGATGGTTAAAGAAATTGACCGTATAGGAAATATGTTTAGAGAAAGGGGGTACCCTAATGAACTCATCAGTGATGTTACAGGGTATGTCAAAAGAGAATGGGAGAAAAAGTATAAACCCTTGTTGGGTGTAGATATGGAAATGAGTAATGAGACCATTAATCTTAATTGTACAAAAAATAAGGACATTAATAAGAAATATAACAGAGCTTGTATCCTAGGGTTTAACCCTTATGTTAAGGAGGTCAAAAGTATAATATACAAAAATTGGAACATTCTGCGGTGTGATGAGGGGGTGCACAACATATTAGGAACAGAACTCCTATTTGTATATAAAACCGGAAAGAATTTAAAAAGGAAAATCCAAAATAGTGACAAATTCAATTATACCATTACCGCAGGTACAAGTAAATGTGGACACTGTAACCAGTGTTATGTTATATGTGAGGAACACACCCGTACTATAGATAACATCAACAAAACAGTAGTTAGGTTTAAAAAGGGTAATTGTCAGACACAGTATGTGATTTATTTAGCTGTCTGTACCAACTGTTCGGGTTTCTACATAGGAAAACCTGAGAGGAGGTTAAGAAATTGTATATATGATCACTTTTATTGTATCAGAAAACAAGATACTAATAATGCCCTATATAGACACAGCAGGGACAGTGAGACTTATAATACCTTCAAGTTTGCAATTTTAGAGTGTGTAAAGATTAATCTGAGAGGAGGTGATATGAAAGGTATATTGGGGGAAAGAGAAGTGAAGTGGCAAATATTAAACGCAGCCACATACCCCAGATTAAATTATTGTATTTCCACTAAACCCCTGTTAAGGGCTTAAATAGGGTACTATTGAATTAATATTAAATCTTGTAGAGGTGTTGTCATAAGTTTAGTACACATAACAAGTTTCCCATTGTTTATATGTTTTAGTGAGACACAACTAATACTTTGTATTTTTTAACATTTTTTTAACACTTTCTTATCTTGTTTTTATCTTATGTAACTTTTATGATGTACTTTGAGAGTATTACATCATGGATAAATTGTATTTATAATTGTGATTTTTACGTTGTCAAGTCTCTTTATGACTTTTTATGCTGTTTCTTGTAGAATGTATGGTTTGGATCAACTAATTAATATTCATGAGACTAATATTCATGAGATTAATTTGGTGTACCACAGGATTGAATAATTAGCATTAATTAGTATTATTTAAAGGTTGTTAGGTTGTCAAATAGTGTACTGATGAAGTCTATGGAGGATAGATGAAAGCGCTTAACCAGATGTACAAATAAATTCAGTTCCAGCATACTTTTTGTCTCATTCTTTGGAACTGGACACTTTTGTTCACCAGTTACATCGAGTTTTTTGACATACAAAATTTAAGAGACCACAAATCAGGTTAACGCAACAGATTCAGTTTTTAGGCACTGCACCCTGTGGAAGATGTTTAGGTTGCAGACATATTGTACAGACTTTTTCCAGTATTAATAATATTAAATTTGAAGCTGCTGCAACATTTAATTGTTTAACAGAAAATGTAGTTTATGCTATAAAATGCAGTTGTAATAAATTTTATATGGGGCAAGCAAAGAGAATGTTTACGGTGAGGTTACTGGAACATTTAAGGGACATTAGATTAAATAAAGAGGAAAATCCTTTAGCTCAGCATTTTAAATTATATCGTGATAGAGTTCCGAAAGATTTAACAGCTACAGTGGTGCAACAAATACAGGTAGAAATTGAGGATTATAAGAGTAATATGTTATTGTATAAGGCGACTGTGTTTATTTTAAAGTTTGGGACTTTGATCCCATATGGTTTAAATGTAGACAGTTGGAAATGTGTTGTATAGCTTTAAAAGCATGTTTTTAAGCTATGTTTATCAAATATGTATCTAAATAATTAATTGTTTAATTAGATAATTGATGAATTGTTTTATTTGATACCATGGGTATAAAAAGTGAATTGGTATTATTTGGAATTCACTACTTACAGGCTAAATATTAGCCGAGGCGCTAGAGTGTTTTGTAATAAAACAAGAGGATTTATTCAACTACAAGTTGTTGGTTATTTTTATACTGAGCTACTTTTGTTGTATGGTGGACTCTCTATCATATGTCTCTCAGTTATGATTCCCCCCATTGGTTATGCCTCCCCAGAAGAAGATTCTGCTGAAACTGATTCTCCAAGTAAGGCTCTCACCTTTGGGGAGATCATTTCTAAAATGAAGGAGTATTTCAAGTGGGATTCCTCTGAGATGACAGAAGTTCAGAAAATATACTATGACCTTTTTCAGATGGACATCCCTGCTCCTTCAGCTATAACCCAGTCTTGGCAGTTTTTCTGGATGCATTTAATGTAGCATCTGTTAATCCTGACTCTCAGGCCCCTGCCCCTTGAAGGCCTGACAGATTTTACAAGGTCCCTGAGGAGGCCAAATTTTTAAGTTCCCAACAGCAGACCCTGACACTATATCAGTTTCTGCTGATAAGGTCTCAAAGCTGCTTCCATCCACATCAGTCCTCCCCACAGATAAAGACAGCAAGGCCATGGAGTGCCTTGGAAAAAAGATTTACACCTCACCTACCTTACCATTCAGGGCAGTAAATTATCAAACCCATATGTCTAAATATGCCCTAGCCCTTTTAGAGCAAGCTACTAAACATCTGAATGAGATCCCAGACTCTCTTGCCATGGCTGAGTTATCCAGCCTTATATCCTTCTCTTCTAAGATCACTAGGCATTCCATTAGGTGCAGCTATGATCCAACTGAAGCTTCTGCCAGATCTGTTGCATCAGCTATAGTTCTGAGAAGATATTCAGGCTATGGTTACAGCCCTTGCCTGATGATAGTAGGGCAAAACTATTGGATGTGCCTCTGGATAACTCGGACATCTTTGGTACAAAGGTGGCTGAGTTGTTCAAAACTTTGCAACAGAAGGGGAAGGAGTTACAAGACCTGAAGCACCTGTTTGTTTCTCCTATCCCCAAATTCCACAGGAATTACCCCTCAAAGACTCAATTCATAAGGAAACACTCTGCTCCCCCTCCTCCTTCCAGGGGCAGAAAGAGTGTCAGGAAGCAACAAACCCCTTCCAGGCCTGCTCAGACTCCAGCCCAGAAGCCTCAGTTTCAGGACAGGGTAGGTAGTGTGTGACTACCTGCCATTACTGAAAAAAATATTGACTCCATCCCTCTATCCCTAAGGCTCTTTCACTGTCTCTCGGTTTGGAAAATCATTACCACAGACAGGTGGGTCTTATCCATCATAGAGAAGGGTTATTTCATGACCTGGATCACAGCACATTCCTTGAGGGGCATTCCACAGCCCCACAAAGAACAGCTCCAACTTTTTCAACCAGTTTTAGACAGCTTTTTGGACGAAGGAACAATTCAATGACAGAAAAGTGAAATGGTTTCTATTCCAGTCTCTTTCTAGTCCCAAGAAAAGATTGTCCCTGGAGACCAGTCCTAGATCTTTCACACTTTGGTCTCTTCTTGCAAGTACCCACCTTTCGGATGCTCACTCTGCAAACCCTCTTACCCTTGATTTCTCCTCAGGGATTCTTGGCCAACTTGGACATCAAGGATGCCTATCTGCACATCCCCATTAGACCCAAATACAGAAGAAACCTACACTTCTCTCTGGGCTCCTCACATTTTCAGTTCTCTGCCTTGCCCTTTGGACTTTCTGCAGCACCAAGGGCCTTCACTAAATTCTTGGCACCAATGATGGCCTTTTGCTGGACTTGAGGGATTCAAATATTCCTTTACCTGGATGACCTACTCATCCAGGTAGACTGCCTAGAATCCCTGCAATGCCATCTACAAACAGGGATTTCACTTCTGCAAGCACTGTATTTCAAGATAAACTACCGCAAGTCCAACATGAACCCATCTTGGGACCAAATATTCCTGGGGTGCACGATAAGGATGGCTGTCATGAGGGCCATTCTGCCACCTCAAAGGGTGGAAAACTTAAGACAGTCCTGTTCACTGTCCTTCAAGTCACAGCCTTGACTGCCAGGCAGTACCTCAGACTCCTGGGTCATATGGCATCGACCATTTCCATGTTGCCATTGGCAAGGCTTCACATAAGAAAGTTACAGTGGTACCTATGGTCTATATGGATACAGCACTCTAATCCTCTAGAGTACAAAATCCCCTTCCTACCTTGCCTCAGGAAAGAGATTCAGTTGTGGCTGAATCAAGTGAAATGCAACCCAGGACTCCCCTTACAGGCTGCCTTGCCAGTACAGGAGATGTACACGGATGCCTCGGATCTGGGATGGGGAGCAGATTTGGGTTCTGTAAGAGTCCAGGGCACTTGGCCAGACTCCATCAGACAGGAACATATCAATATCAGAGAAATGAGAGCAATTCTTCTGACCCTGAAGGCCTTCCAACATAGGATGAAGCAGGGTCCACTAAAATTGTTCACAGACAACACTACAGTTCTGTGGTATGTGAACAAGCAGGGGAAAAAAATCCTATTTGCTATGCAGACCAGCTCTCCAAGTGTGGAGTTTGGCTGTGACTGTTACTTCACTTTTGTGCTTTTGGGTTTGGAAGTGTGGGAGCTTCCCACAAAACTGGGAGTCACTCTACAGACAGTGTTTCTTCCTTCAGAACAGAATACCCAGGCAGACACCTTGAGCAGGTCACAGTCCCACGAATGGATGCTCCACGGGGATGTGTTCCTGGAGTCTGGACATAGTCCACAAATGGGGTACACCTCAGATCTGTTTGCCTCCCCTATGAACAGACAACTTCCACCTTTTTGCACCAGGCTACCCAGTCCTATGTCAAGAGCAATGGAGGCCTTCTCAATCTCTTGGAAGGGGATGTGTCTCTATGCATTCCCCCTTTCCATAAATCCAGCAGGACAAACCAACAGTCTTGCTGGTGACACCCTTTTTGGCCAAGACAGCATTGATTACGCCTCCTTCTGCATTTAGCCAGGGGCAATCACCACAAGTTACCTCACAGAGTGGACCTACTCACACAGGACAAGGGATTCCTAATTCATCCCCATGTACACTCTCTGATTCTTACCCTGTGGGTTATAGAATTCTGATCCCTTGTGACACCTTTACAATGAGAATGTGCTCACAGTCCTGCAGGAGGACAGGAAAGCTAATACTAGGAGATCTTATATGTCTAAATGGAAAAGATTCTCCATATGGTGTCTACAAAGACAGTTGGACTCTTTTCAGAGTGATGTTTCCTTGATACTGTCATACCTGTGTGAAGACTTGCAGACAGGATTGGCGTGTATCTCTCTTAAAGCCCACCTAGCTGCTGTTTCTGCTTGTTTGCCTCTGGACCCCCTTTGGCATCTTGAGTGCCTGCAAAGTTATCCTTAAAGGGAGTGCTGTATCTCAGCCCCCCCCCCAGGAAACCTGTCCCACCACCATGGGACCTGAATTATGTTTTGGAGAAGCTCACGGTGGCCCCCTATGAACCAGCTTCTAAAGCCTGTCTAAAACGTTGCACTTGGAAAACGATTCTCCTCGTAGCTTTAACATCAGCTAGAAGAGTGTCAGAATTACAGGTCATCATGGCTACCCCCCCCCCTTTCCTCACCTTCCACAAGGACAGGGTAATCCTTAGGACCAACCTTTCCTTCATGCCCAAGGTGGTCAATGAGCTATCCTTAAACCAAGCTATTCACCTTCCCACCTTCTTTGACCACCCCTAGAATGACAGTGAGAGAGTCTTACATTGCCTTGATGTGCATAGGCAGCTTAGGTTTTACCTTGACAAGACCAAGTCTATCAGAAAATCAGACCAGTTATTTGTCTCCTTTCATCCTAGGGCTCTGGGGAAAGGATTGACAAAGCAGAGAGTTTCTGTCCAGATTTTCAGGGCAGTTTCCTTCTGCTATGCATACCATGGGAAATCCATAGAGTTTAAGATTAAAGCACACCCCACTAGGGCTATGGCTTTATCTGGAGCCTTCTTTAAAGGACTGGACACTGCCACCATTTTAGAGGTGGCTGTATGGACCTCTGTCCACACCTTTGCCAAACAGTTTCCTTCTGCTATGCATACCATGGGAAATCCTTAGAGTTTAAGATTAAAGCACACTCCACTAGGGCTATGGCTTTATCTGGAGCCTTCTTTAAAGGACTGGACACTGCCACCATTTTAGAGGTGGCTGTATGGACCTCTGTCCACACCTTTGCCAAACATTATAAATTTGATCTCATTTCCAAATCCAGGGCTGGATTTTGCTAGGGCAATCCTTCATGAATTCATAGAAAATAGTTCAAAGCCTCCTCCCTGTTCTTCTCTTTGAGCTTTGACATTCACTTAAGGGTTTGGAATACTGCAACATGAGAGTAGAAGGACATAGAATAGTTGTGTAAAATCTTACCATAACTATACATGTCCTCCTCTTCCATGTTGCGCTCATCCTTCCCTCCCTCCTTTCCCCTTCTTCCACTAAACTGCCCCTTCTTGGATGGCAATGGACTTATACAGTTATCATGGGACTGGAGTCAACTGGTGTGATTAATTCTGAGATCTGGTATGTGCAGACATCACTTTTATGGCCCACATTCCATTAGCCATTATCAGACGTCTCACATACCTTGCAGGAACTAGAAGCTTTTGTATACTGGCTGGACGTTCGAGTAGCAAGAGAGGATAACCCAAGGGTTTGGAATATTGCAACATGGAAGGGAAGGACATCAATGGTTATGGAAAGGTTTCACACAACTGTTCTTTATCTTCCTTGTTATAGACCCCCTAAGCTTAGTGAGACTCCATTCTACTTTCTGTTGACTGAGTTGTTGCTCTAAAAGTTTTTGTGTGCTGGAGTTATCAAAAAACAGTTGCTTAACAGCAGTCTTTCTAAACTCATGCATATTATGAGGTAATCCCTTATTTTCTGTTTAGCATTCTGCAATTCCTACTTTAACCTTTGTCCTACTAAATAATTATTGTTACTCCTTTACCATATCTCTCTTTTATTTACACTCTATTTTTAAACTCCCCTTTAATTTTATCCTACTTCCTAACTATATTTTCAGAAGAAATTTCTATATTCTCTAATAACTCCAGAATAATTTCCACTACCCATTCCTTAAAATTCCTCTCTTTTCAACAAATAGATGGGAAAGCATCAGTGACTCATTTTATATTGCCCTGCATTTTTATTTTGGTCGTTATTGGCACATGATTGAAATAGTTATTGGATGCAAATCAAAACTTTCAATTAAATGCACATTCCTGTGAAATGTAAGTTCTGTCTAGCTTAGCAAAGTTTTTGTATTTTGTGGAATAATACATAGAGTTACACCAAACTCTTACAAAATTCATATATTCCATGCCAAATATTTCATAAATTTCTTCAAAAATCCACCCTCTTTAGTTATAATTTTTTTCCTGAGACCCCAGATACATCTTCACTGCTGCAAATCAAATTCCATTTCCCACCTATAAGTAATATTCCCTGCTGAAAGCTAATTATTTCTCCCAGAACTTTCTTATGCTCCATTATAGCAGTTTTTGGAGGAATATAAATACATGCCAATGCAATCCTCCTGCTTTGGCAGTAGCCACTTAATACTACAGATCTACCATTATTATCTTTTTTATTTAAGCTCTCCCTTCTCCATTAGCTATCAATAACTATCAATACAATAACAATAGCTATCGATAACCTCAATAACTCTCATTCAGCTATGCTCCCATGAGCATTTTCTTTGCTGTCCTTTCTCTATAAGCTGCTTATTTCTTATGGTTCAACATTGTAAATATTGTATATAGCTTTCCATTACTAATTTATTTTCTGAAATTGTGCATGTATAGTGTATCCTCATTTTAGTTAAAAGTATGTAATATAAAACTTCTTCTCACCTAATATCTGAGTGTGCACACTAAAGAAAATGTATAAACAATAAGTCCACACAATGCTTTTCTGCTTATTATGCATATTTTCAAGGTACTTACTAGTAACTGTTTCCATATTATGTAAGACTGACATCCATGTATTTTGGTACCTAATCTGTATTATGTATCTTGGAGCTTTTCTTCCCGGGCCTCCACTGAAAATGGGTCACTCTGACCCAGTGGACTTCCCCGGTAATCAAACTGGAAATAAATAAAATAATAAATTATCTTCTTCTGTCACTATTGGAACTCTTCTTGCAAGTAATATAAGTACTCCCCTTTTCCTTTTTCCCAGATATTCTTCTGAATAACCTCCCTGAAAACCTTTCTTTATAAAATGGACATGCTCAATTCTTCCCAAATGTATCTTTAGCATAGCTGTTTGCACTCAACATTTTTTAATATAGTTCACTACTCATTTTTGTGTGTATCTGTAAGACCATTAACATTTAAAGAAAATATAGAAAGTGTTGTCATTGTGTTTCGAAGTTATTATTCCCATCTGTTATGTGTAACATCTTTTTTAATGTCTAGTTCTAGCCTTTGTATTACATGCATACACTAATGTTTGGCAGGTTGATCTTTTATACAGTTGTTTCTTGTCATATCCATCTGAACTTATGTCTAATCTTAGAAAAACATATTAACTTAATACTAACACACAAAGCTATGTATATCTTCAAATACTGAAGTTTAACCCTCCTAATAGGCACAATTTTCCCAAACTGACAGCCACATTCATAGACTTGGGTTAACTTACAGGTAAGGTTATACATGCTAAGATGCATAGTGCAGCCTATGTTTCTAGTAAGTGCTGTTTTTGTCTTATTTCTATTCCTCTCCCAGATTGGGAAAATGCTTGAATGCATTCAGAAAACTTTATCTTCTAGACATTGAAAGAAATAACTAATCTGTTTTTATTGCTCCTTATCAGGTTGTCTCCATGGAGATGTGAAAATCAGATACACAGTTGCCTCTACAAACACTCATTTATTTGTTAGAGGAAAACCTTTTATTATATTCAGTTCTTTTTTATTTGCTTCTTTCTTCTTCTTAAAACTTGTTATTAGATCAAGCCAAGGATGTTAATACAGTCATTCCCCTATGCAAGAGTAAGAAAAAGCACATCAATGTTCTTGTAACATGCTCTTTTGAACAGACTTTTACATTGCAGTGCCTGCATTTCTTAAAACTGAACAAGGAGAAAGAAAGAAGGAAAAAACAGGAGTACCTGTTTACTTTAGTGTCCATATTACACTTGAAAATAACTGTGAAAGCTTTACTTTATAGCATGTCAATTGTCATGTATTATAAAAATACTGTTACAAACAAACTTTTGTTTTACTTGCAGTTACCTTTTCCCTCCCTCTTCCCTTTCCTAAATTTTCTTTCAAACATTTATGAAATGAAGTAGGGCATATGCTTTGGAGTCCTCTACAAGTCCAAGAGAGTCAAGAAAGTGCAGTATTTCCAGATTTTTTTGTTCTGTCATATTTCACAAATGTAATTAATGCTTTGTAATTCCACATTTATTTGTCAATTTCTGAGTTGCTGTTTTTTTCCTGTTGTTTTCTATTTCCCAAATCCAGTCTATGCTTTATTTCCACCATACTCCTGGTTCTAGTCAACTCTTGTGCTTTTTTCTATCAAGCATTTTTATTTGAAACATTGGAAAAGGTTTCACAAGCACAGTCTCTCTGTGGGCTTTATTACCAGAAGATCAAGAAAAAGAATCTCCTGTTTCATATCTCACTTTTTGTTGGACAAACACTTGAATTTTCTCCTTAGCATGTTCTGCAACAGAAAATGATTTTGACCCTCCATGGAAGAATATTCTGAAAATAGCTGGATACAGCAGCTTGAATCTCATACCTGCTTCTAGACATTCCCTGATTAGTGGAATGAATTTACTCCTCTTCTGCCTGGTGTGCAGTGAGTAATCATTTTCCACCAACACTCTACTGTCTCCCAGTTTTAGTACTTTGTCCTTCTGTTACAGTTTTGAATGAATCAACTTTTTATTCTGGTAGGATTGCATCTTTGCTATTAAAGTCTAGGTTGCTTTCTCTTGGCCAGGTTTGGAGCATACATACAATGTGTCCTTTCAATTAACAGTCACTGTTGTGGAGTACCAATCCTGTTGCCTATTTGTGCTTTCATAAAATTATTATGGTCTGGTGCTTCCAGCTTCTCTGTTACAGCAGAAATATGACTTTTTTGTATGTGCTCTGTCCTCTAATTCTATTTTTTGAAGCATCTCTTTTTGAACAGTCTCATATTCAGCCAGTCTTTTCTTCATTTTAACCTCTGATTTTCATCTCATATAAATATCTGTTTAAAGCTTCTTCCATTTTTTCCAGTCTTTTGTTATTGGAGTTGATATACTCCATCAGTGTTTCATTTATTTTAATCAGCTCTGATTACATTTGCCTTATTTTTTCTTCTAGGTTACTGGAAGTCATGTCTTGCACCAAACCTGGAGCTTGCACTGCTTTTTGCTGAGCAGCTGCAGAATTCTTCCCAGTCAGTGTTTTCTCCTCACCTTTTGTGATTGATTTTCTTTCAGGTTCTCTAAATTTTTTTTTACTGACATCCAGGCAGTGCACTTACCAGCCAGTTACTGAAATTTACCTAAAAAGACAAGTTCCCTGACTCTCTTTTCTGAATTTGTGTTTTCACACTGGGAGAGCTGAAATTAAGCTGTTAGTGTGCAGCCATCTTGGAAATAGCCATACTCATCGTTGAGCTTCTTCCTTTAGTAATCATATATAGTAGAGCCAAGCTTGTCTGTGCTGTGGGGTATTCATTGAGTCAGTGGAAGCATGCTTTTGTGCTGTGGGGTATTCACTGAGTCAATGGAGGCATGCTTGTGTGTAATGTGGGGTATGTATTGAGTCAGTGGACCCATGCTTGTGTGTGATATGGGATATTTACCGAGTCAGTGGAGGCATGATTATGTGCACTGTGGGTTATTCACTGAGTCAGTGGAGGCATGCTTGTGTGTGCTGTAGGGTATTCAGTGATTCAGTGGAGGCATGTTTGTGTGTGCTATGGGGTATTCAAGTAGTCAATGGAGGCATGCTTGTGTGCGCTGTGGGATATTCCAGTCCATGAAACCAGCCATGGAAGGAGTGTCTGCTTAAGTAACTTGCTCAAGGTCACACAGTAGGCAATTATATCTCACTGCCTTAACCTTCTGCACCATCTTTCTCCTTGAAGCATTATTTTCTTTTAGAAGTCAAAATGCAAGAACACCACAGTGGTCTCTAGCTCTGAGTTCCATATTCATCCTGTCCACTGCATGCTACTGACTTAGAGTATGCTGCAGTTCCTGCTTTACTGGCACAGTGACACCCTTAATGTTGTAAACATCTGTTGATCCCACCTATTCCTAACCATACTGTAGAAATTTTACTCACCAACCTAACTTTAAATTCTCCAACATGCATGGGCTTTCAGATTACTGTCTCTTAGCTCTTGGTCACAATGTTGACTTGGACATCCTGAACAGAACAAAATGAAAAAGAAAAGAAAAGTGAATCCCAAAACTACCTACTACTGCAGACAATGGAACAAGCACTAACGCAGATCCTAGAAAAGGGAGGAGAGGCTAGTTTAGGAGTTTAACCTTGTGTGTTTCTGCAAAGTCTGAGTTTCAGTACATTCTGTTCAAGATGACCATACTTGACATAGTGGTCATTGACTTACCTGTCTGCAACCCTGCTTGTTGATCATTTATCTTTGCCACTGATGATGTTAGATACTCAAAACTATAGAACACAATTTCTGACTTCGCTTTGATGGTGTTTATGCCCAGGTATGAACAGAATTCTGCCGCTTGCTCCATCACTAAGAGTGTCCATGACCAATAGCCTAATGACACTGGATTTAAATGGTATTAATGTCCAAGCTGTGTACATGTGATTTTGTTAAAGACACTGATTCTACTGAAGCATGTTTCTAGCTGCAAAGTAAGTGTACAAAACAGTGGTGTTGCCAGTGCTTTTGTATGGTTAAAAAAACATGAAATTGAAGGCAGAGCAATTACGCATGCTTGGGGTCATGGAGATGAAGTGCCTGAGATGGTTGGTAGGATGCACACTGTGGCACAGATGAGGAAATGAGAACATCAGTTTAGAAGCCAAAGTAGTCCCCAATTGCAGAGAAGGTGAAGGAGAACAGATTATAGTGGTTTAGTCACCTGTGCAGGTAAGCAGATGATTTGGTGGAAAAGATTTGGGGCAAAGAAGGCGGCAAGAGGAAATGAGGACATCTAGTCAAAGGATGAATGGATTGCATAAGAGAAGACCTGTGACAGTTGGCCATGGTGGATGAAGAAGGTAGGAAAGTGGCACTGAATCGAGTGAGATGGCATCAGCTGATATGGCATCCCAACCCCAAGTAGAAAAATGAGAAAAAGGAGGTTGATGATGATAATAATCTTAGCTGTTAACAGCAGATGATAACACATTTTCTTAAGATCACAAGAAAAAGAACCTTCTTTGATCAGCATTTCCAGATTGAGTAAAATCTAGCAGCATTAAGAATGAATCCTGCAGAAATGAGACCCTGTAACCTTTGAAAGACCTCAATCTTAATGCACTAGTTCATCAAATAAGCATTGTGGTATTTGCATGCAGATAGAGGATAACCATACCCACAGTGATTTTCTGAATTTCCTAAAGACAGCAGGACCCTACAGCTTTGAAGCATTATCCATATTTGAGGATGAAATATTCTCAAACCTCCTTTCTTGCATTCTTAGGAAGACAGATAAAACATTTATGGCTAGCTACTGGACTGCTTATCTTTGGAACCTAATGCCACATCTATGGTCATTAGAGATGTCCTAATTAAGTCAGTGTTGCAGTATTTGTAACAGATAGGTTGTAGCTCCCTGTCATCTGGCCAAGTTACCAAAACTTTACCTTCATAGGACGTACATCTGAATAATAACCTTACCTCATTGGCATAGGGGTATAAAATTGAACGTATGCGCGAGATCCTCAATCTTGCTCACCACCAGCCTGAACACAAGTTATTGCACCCGACGGACTGTAATCATTTGGTCACTCAGTACTGTAGTTTCACTTGTAAAATCAGATAATTGCCCCATTAGAGATCCTTGCTTTCTAAAGCTTTGATGGTTTTGCTAAGTGTTATTAGATATTAGCTAGGAGGGGTAACTGTGAGTGTAGTATACAAATTTTGTACAAAGACTTGCATATTAAGTGCTGTTCTATCTAGACCCTGAACACAGTTATAAAACCTGCTCCGTCTGTCAGTCATTTGTCCCCAAAATCCTCCAGTCAAGGCTTTCCATACTTAATAATTTCCTTGAGACTCGATGCCTTTATCTCTTGGCCTACTCCACCATGTCAGAAGGCCCAGACATTGGCCTCCTTCCCAAGAAAAAGCTTTAAAGACCTAGAGAAGATTCCCATTCTATCATCTCAGAATTGGACTTACCTGCTGAGGTGTTCGAACACGTGGCATGCCAATCTTCTTTTCACAAGCCCTTTACCTTGACCCTGTTGAAGGCTGAGACCTTACAGACAACTGACTCTTCAGAAGAACTAGGGCTCATTATCTCAGTGGGCCCTCACAGAGTCCCTCAGATCCTTGAGTGGGAAGAGATTCCTGGTACCCTGATAGAAATGCGCCAAGGCTTAGAACCCCCCCAAGCTGCTACAGGCAGACATTAGCCTAAGAAGAAAAAGCAAAAACTTCAGCACTCGACATTCCCTTCTGCATCCAGGAATAAAGAATGGATTGATTTTTCTAAAGATTATTCAAGGCAATTATGTTTCTGAAGCGTCCTTCCTTTCTGACCAAGCCTTCTCAGGCCACTTCACAAAAACAGGCTTTGGATTCTTCCTCATCTGACAAGGAACTGGAGGGAGATTCTGAAAACTCTCTCTCAACTACCCTTCCCAGTTAAACTCCCCTGAAGAGATATTCTCAGATGAGGGAGATGCCCTCTTAGTATCCCCCCATTGGAAGGGGCTGCCTTTGGAGAAACCTTACAAAACATGATGAAACATTTTGAATAATAATCAAGACAGGTGCCTGAGGTGCAAAAGAGATACTACAACTTATCAGAGAGGGGCACTCCTGCTCCTCCATCAGTACTAGATGCTTACCTGGACACTTCTCAAACCAACTCTTCTGCACCTGATTCTCAACCTCCTGCTCCAAAAAGGCCAGACACATTATACAAAGTTTCTGATAAGCTAACTTTATAAAAACCCTGTTGCAGGTCCAGCTGCAGTATCTCTGGCCTCAGAAAAGCCTTCCAAACTGCTTCCTGGCACTAACATTCTCCCCAATGACAAGGATAGTCAAGCAATTGACAGGTAGGGTAATAAATTGCATACTTCCTCCATTTTGGCTTTCAGAGCCATTAATTATCAAACTCAAATGGCAAAATACTTACTCTGTGTGCTACAGTCACAAAGTAAGACCATCACAGCTCCCCAGACACCTGAATCAAAATAGCATATGCAATCTCTAGTGACCCAGTCTTCACAAATAGCAAGGCATAGTGCAAAATACAGTTATGATGCTGTGGATGCTTCTTCCAGGGCAGTTTTGTACTGGCTGAGTGATCAGGTGGTATGCATGGTTGCAAGCCCAGTCTATTCCAGAAGATCTCAAGTCAAAAATTCTAGATTCTCCCTTGGATAACAACCTTCTGTTTGGCTGACAAACTGCCATTCTTTTCAAGGCTTTGCAGGAACAGAACAATGAAATATTGCAACCAGATTCTTCTTTCTACATTGCCCAAGTACAATATAAATTATCCAGCTAAATCTACTTCTTTTGCCAAGGGAGATTTTAGAATGTCTCATAGGCAAAGAAAAATTCCTAAAAAAAGATTCCCAGAGAAATCCCCAGGGATACTTATCCTGGGAGACCTCAATTTAGTAGTAGACCACTGTGACTATATTACACTTGTCCCCACCTCAAAACTCAACTCCTCCATTCCACTCTCAAAAAGACTTTTCACTTTCCTTCCTATTTTGGGAGGCAATAACCTCAGACAAATGGGTCTTAAGCATTATCAAGGAGGGTTATGCTATGTCTTGGGAAAGCAGCTTGTCTCCTGGAAGAATACCCCCCTCCTCCCAATCAGATACATCTGCTAAACCCTATAATGCAAGGCTTACTGGCTCAGGGAACCATAGAAGAGGTCTCCTCAACCTTTCTAGGAAAGGAAATTTGTTTATGGTGATCTACACATGGAGGAACTCCAGCATCATCATGTTTGGCCACCCTAGAAGTCTGCTTGCTATTGGTGTAGGTTGAGACACCTCCTCCTTTAGCCCTTTTCTGTCTGAGGCACTGAAACCTTGCACTGCTGGGGTACTTTCTACCGCTTTAAACCATATCTCGGTAACTTCACAGATGTCTATATTCTTGAGTGCAAGGATGGCTTGAAGGTAGTGTAATTGTTTGTTTAGGTTACTGGCACTGAGCAGTAATCCCTTGAGGTTCACTTGAGTTGATTTTGCTATGTCGGTAGGTTTGTCATTTTGGCATTACCTAAAAAACGCACTATAGGGGTGGATAAAGTTTTAACCAGTATTCAAAACTGATGGTGCAGACCATCCTTGGCAAAGCAACATGGTCTGCTGACCATGTCCTCCCAAGCTGACAAATATTGGACCACTTAGAATGACACCAGAAAGACAGCCAGTTGTTGAGATCAATCATTTTGTGCTCATTTGGGCATCATCTTCGGTGATGGTAATATGCTGCTCAGTGCTAGGCCCATACCAGCCTGAGACACATTGTCAGAAAGCTCCATAATGACTCTCTTCAGAGTCCAGGGAGGTACACCTCGGGTCATTTACATCTACATGGACTATGGCAATACTCATACCTGTGGTGTAATGACTTGAGTGAATGCATGATTTGGTGGACTCTGGCTCCAGGTAAGCAACTAACAATTATCATCTTCTTGTTCAGCCTGGTTAAGGGGGCATCAATATATGTTACAATGGAGTCCCCAGAAGTGTGTTTGCTTGCTTTAGAGCCTTAGTGTTTGTGGCTGTGCTGAGAGTGACAGTATGTTTGGTTTTAGGTGGTGTTTTTTCTGAGTCCCTTTGGGCTTGCTGAGGCATAGCTTTGACAATGGATGATTTAGCCAGTCTTTGTTGTTTAGGAAGATTGTTTCTGTCTCAGTCCATATGTGTGTTGTGTATTACATGAGGTGGGTGAAGTGTGCTTGGTTTCAACAATGTGATGTGCACTTGTATGTGAGAGTTTAGCCTCCAGTGTCATTGTGTAAGTATACCTCTCACATATTATGTCTGCTTCTTTAAGGATTAACTGGTTGTCAGTAAACATAAGAGAATTACTACATTGTCTGAAGATGCCCATATCCACCAACCTAGCTACAAATAAGTTGGGAAATTGCATATCCATTGATTTGTGAGCTACAAGGGGGTGGTGTATTGGGGTTAGAAGGCTATTAAGGATGCTTTATCTGAACAGATTATGCTAAATAGTAATAAATTCTACTAACTTTAATGTTTACACAACACTGAATTCAACTAAATCTGTAGGTATTGCCACTTGCCTCCACACTAGCTGCTCCAAGCTTGTTAGCACACAAGGAATTTGCATATATTGCTGTTTAACAGGGTACAGTTTTCTGAACCATTCTTTTTAGGTGTTTGCTACTGTACAGGATACTGTTAATGCACAGAAACATGCACATTTTATAGCAGCACAGAAAACTTATGAGCCCTCTGACCAATAAAATAACTATACTTCAGGTCCTTTTGTGTATTTCCCAACTCAGATAGACCAGACAAATACCTCCTGCCACAAGATGAATAAACCCAGTCCCCCTAACGTAAAAACATAGTAGAATAGACCCACAAATGCAATACTACCACAAACCACTTTAGCTGGAAATCCTTTGCTGAAAGCAATTTCAAGTCAGTCTTAAAGGAGTAACAGAGAGGAAGAGCATTTTGTTGCAAAAAAAAAAAAAAAAAAAAAAAATCAGTGAAATGCACACATAAAAGCAGGAAACAGAAGTGATCACTTAAACAGGCTACCTAGAAAGGCATCCAATCAAATAAAGCTGGTATTGGAGCTCTTTCAGAAACGTTAGATTGATGTCTTAGTGGAGGATGTGGCAAACACAGAATGCAACTTTAAGCAAGTAAAAAATAAGCAGAATATAAAAGCACAAACTGGAGTAGGGACTGTTCTCTCACTATCAATGTTCTACTACAGTTTAAGGCTCCAGACTATGCAGAAATTTACCAGCAGCCCTGTTTATGGAAAAAAAATGCATTAATAAATGACTATGGCTTAAAATCTCACAGGAGTACACAGCTTTGCCACAAATGTGAATTAAACTACAAGACTATGAGCCAGCTTGGTTTAAAATACAAATGAATAGCTTTTACAATTAATTCTACTTGTGGTAGTAGAAGTGTGGAATAATGCAGAAACCCATCCCACAACTTTTAATAAAAATACAAGATTAAGGTCCCAGAACAAACTTAAAAATGCAAATAAATGTAACAGTGCACAGAAATACAAACTATTATTATCACACGTCACTATGTGCAACTCAGATATTGCGTAGAACTGAAATTGTCTCTCTCTCTCTTTTTTGTGTGGGGGGGATACTTATTCACAGTTCCACACTTCTCCAAGTGTTGGATAAAAAGACAGGTTTCACTGAGATTTGAAATCAGATCACTGGATTAAGAGTGCAGAGTACTAATGATTACACCATGAAACCATTTGGATGCAGCTTGCATACCTGACATGTATGCCTCTATTCATCAGGAGAAGGTCCCCACCCTAGCCACCAAGTTCTTAATGCTTTCCAGCAAGGACTATTGCTCAGCCAGACAAGCCCTTAGGGTCTGGATGTTATGGCTGCCAGAATACCTATGCTGCTCCACTCCAGACAACATATGAGGAAAATACAATGGTATCTAAAATCAATGTGGTCCCAGCACTGTCAGACTTTCGAGACCCACATTTCTCCTCTTCCTTGCATCAAGAAAGAACTCCTTTGTTGTAGCAATCAGGTTACTTTCAGCCTAGGTCTTTATTTATTCCAACCCACAAAACCAAGTTCTGTTTACAGATGCCTCAGACAGGGCATGAAAGGCTTGGACAGGAAACCACAGAGTTCAAGGAGAGTGGCCTGCCCATGTACTGAAAGAATACATCAACATAAAGGAAATGGGAGCACTCCTACAAGCCCTACAGACCTTCTCACATCTTTGGAAACCAGGCACTCTGCTGGTGTATCTGGACAACACCATGACAATGTGGAACATAAGCAAGCAGGGAAGTACAAGATCCTACCCCCCTGTGCACGCTAGCACAGGAAGTCTGACACAGCCTCTCTGTTGAATCTTACACTGCCTGTGATGTATATCCCTTCTTGGCAAAACATATTGGCAGGCTGTCTAAGCAGGGACATGGAGGGCACTTACAGATGGTCTCTGAACATTGAGGTTTTCAAATCCATGACTCACTGGTGGGGGGCTCCAGATAGACTGCTTTGCTTCTCCCAAGCATCACCTACTCCCTCTTTTCTGCACAAGGAACCCATCAACTCTAGCCTGGAGGACAGATGCCGTCTTCCAATGGATGGGGAAATTCCTTTATGTATATCCCTCTCTGCCTCTGCTCCCAAAGCTCCTACTCGAGGACCAGAAGGAATCTCTAAAACACATGCTGCTGGCACCTTTTTGACCAAGACAGCAGTGTTTCCCACTCCTGTTTCACATATCTAAGGGAAATTATTGGAGAATCCCTCCACAACTAGATCTAATCACTCAACAGAAAAGGCAGATTCTTCATCCCAATCTGACCTTACTGAGTCTAACTCCCCCTACAAGACACCCCCTCTGAAGAGAGTTTTCCCGTTCTTCAAGAAGCCAGGAAAACACCTGGAAATCTTTCACAGCCAGGTGGAAGACATTCTTAGTCTGTTGCCTTAATCACAAACTCCAACCCCATGTGTTGGACATCCCCACAGTGCTACAATACTTGTGTGACCTATTACATTCAGGGTTGGCCTACTCTTCCATTAATGGTTGTCTACCTTTGGAGCCCCATCTCATGTCTAGAACAGAGGCTAAGCTTTTTCTTAGAGGAGTTTTGCACCTTAAACCCCCCAAGGAGGCCTATTGCCACACCATGGGACCTTAATTTTAAGTTTTGGAAAAACTCACTTTACCTGCTTTTGAACCGGCTACTTCAGCTATTCTCAAATTCTGCACCTGGAAAACAGTTCTCCTCCTGGCTCTGACTTCAGCCTACAGAGTCTCAGACCTTTATGCTCTCATGGCTATTCCACCCTTTCTCATCTTCCACAAAGATAAGGTAAGCCTTAGAACTAACCCTTTTTTCATGCCAAAAGTGGTTTGTGAGCTAACCATCAACCAGACAGTCAGTCTGCCTATCTTCTTCCCCAATCCCCAAAATAGGGGGAAGGAATTTTGCACTCCTTAGACATTCATAGACAATTGTGGTTGTATCTGGACAAAACTAAGAATAAGGCATTTTTTAATGCAACTCTCACCAAAGAAAGACTTTACCCACATGGCAAAAAAGTACATTCCAGTCAAGCAATGGCTTCAACCGGTGATTTCTACAAGTGGGTGGATACCAGGTCTATTTTTGAAACAACTACCTGGTCATCTGTCCACACCTTCATAAAATGCTATAAGCTAGATGTCTTCTCCAAGTCCAGGACAGTGTTTGCTAGAACTTGAGCAAGGAGAAAATTACAGTCAGCTGCCTGTCGGGTGCCAGGATCTGCCACATAACGCATGCACTCAACTCACTCCACAGCAAGTACAAATATGACTCTGTCATTGTCCATGTTGGAGTGAATGACTTGAGACGTACCTCCCTGGATTACATGAAAAGAGACATGGAAGAGCTCTCGGATCATGTGGCCCAGGCAGGTATGACCCTAGCCCTGAGTAGCATCCTGCCTTCACTCAGAATGATACTACAGTATAAAATGATTGATTTCAACAATTGGCTAAGCTTCTGGTGTCATTCAAAGGGGATCCAGTATCTGTCTGCCTGGGACGACATGATCAACAGACCACAATGCTTTGCCAGAGATGGTCTGCACCTGTAGCCCCTGGGATTCATGTTACTGGCTAAGGCTCTTGCCACCCCTATAGTGCCTTTTTTAGGCAAAGTTCAAAGGACAAAACCACCACCATAACAGGTACAAGCATGCAAAATCTGAAGGTAATGCTACTCAATGCTATAAGTCTAAACCTCAAAATGCACTCTCTCGAGGCACTCCTAAAAATGGAGAACATCGATATCTGTGCAGTAACTGAGACCTGGTTCAAGGCTCCAGAGAGCACCCCTGCAATACCAGGCTACAACTCTTACCAAAGTTTTTGGCCACCAAACCAGGACCGAAATACTAAAGGTGAAGCAGTCTCCATCTTCACCAAGGATATTCACAATACAAGGCTAGTTGCCCAACCCAATGCGTCTCAAATTCTCCAGGTGCAACTAACACTAGGTAAGACTGCAATCCAAATTGTAGCTTGCTACAGATCCCCCACCATGCCCCAAGATTCTCACTACACCTTTCTAAACATACTGGAAAATATTAAGATACAACCAAACACCCTAATACTGGGTGATTTCAACTACCCTGCCATTAACTGGGAAAACTACTTGTGTACCAATACCTTTGCCCCACGGTTCTTGGAATTCATAAATTCCAAAGCCCTGGATCAACTAATCCTTAGTCCTACCAGGGGGTCCAATATCCTAGACCTGGTCATTACCAACATGGGAAATTGATGCTCCACACCTATGGTCACCCCCTCGTTGGTCAGGTCTGACCATAAGCTAATCACCCTTGACATCATATCCCACTCCCACCGCCCAGTAAGGAAACCTCTGTAAAAAACTTTTCCAAAGCTAACTTCATGTTTCTCAAGTCAGAAATGACAAACTTCATGACACCCATGCAGATGGGAACTGAAAGTTCGACTGCTGAATCCTACACTAAGGCACTGTATGAGCACATCCACTCGTGCATGAATCGTGCCATCCCCAATAGAATCAAGACACTTTCCTCCAAAAAAAGGAAGCCAATCTGGTGGTCCCTTGCCCTAAACAAACTTTACAACAAAAGGAAGAAACTGCTGCAGAAAAGAGGAAAATCCCAGGATGCAAAAAACTCCCTTATCAGCCTCAGTAAGAAGCTAAGATCCCTCATAAAATCCTCCAAAGTTAGTTACAAAAATAAAATTGCCAAAGATTCCAAAGACAACCACAAGACATTCTATAGCTATGTCAATAATCTAAATGGCAATGCTTAGATCTGCTCTGAGCTACAACAGAATGGCATTAAATATACTGATCCCAAGGATATTGCCAATATACTGGCAGATCAATTCAGTGCAAACTTCACCCCCCCTCTCACCCCCTAAAGGGCCAATCTCAATACCGAAAGATTGCCAAATTCCGGTAATAATGGCCACACAGATAAAAAACACACTCCAAAGCTAAGAATACAGCATCCATGGGACCAGATGACATCCCAGGCTGTGTACTGCATGAACTACAAAATGAACTGGCACCTCACCTAAGTGTCATGTTTAATTATAGCCTCACTTCAGGCTTCATGCCCACTGAGTGGCACACAGCTACAGTTATTCCACTCCACAAGGGGGGATCCACCTTGGATACTGGGAACTACTGCCCCATCAGTCTGACGAGCCTGATCTGCAAGGCCATGGAACGTATTATCATGGAACTTATAAACAAAGACATTGGCAACCTTCAAACACTGGACCCCACACAGTTTGGGTTTGTGAAGGTCCAATCTTGTCTCCTGAACCTGATTGACTTCTTTGAATCAGTCTCCAGAGCCGTGGACAAGGGTAAGGTGGTCCACACAGCCTATCTGGACCTAGCCAAGGCCTTTGACACCACCCCCCACTCTGGAATCATAGATAAACTTACTAAGCTGGGCATTAATCCCTATGTCACTTGATGGGTTGTTAACTGACTTACTGACAGAACCTGCACTGTAAAAGTAGCTGACTCCAAATCCAGCTCCAGACAAGTGACAAGTGGAGTACCTCAGGGTTCAGTCCTGGGACCACTCTTGTTTGGCATCTACTTCTCTGAACTACAGGTCAACACTAAGGGACTCTGGCTAACAAAGTTTGCAGATGACTGCAAGCTGGGAGCCATTATTGAATCCCCAAATTATGTGGATATTCTACAAAAGGGCCTTACAGAATCAGATGATTGGTGCCAGAGCCATGGGATGAAGCACAATGCCAAGAAATTTATAGTTATCACCTTTGGGAAAAAACATGTACCCGTGAATTACCACATAGGTGGCAGTACACTAAACACTGAAAGTGTGATAAGACACTTAAGGTCACAGGTGGACAGTGGTCTCACCTTCGATAACCACATCACTACAACAGTCAGGAAATCCTTCTATGTGGCACGCCTCATTACTAAGGGCTTTTCATCCAAAAAAAAGGAGGTAATTGTCCCACTGTACTCATCCCTCATTAGATCCATTACAGAATACAATGCCCTGTTTGGTATGTACCTCTCAAGACATCTGCAACAACTGGAAAGGCCACAGAAATACCTCACTAAAAGAATCACAGGCCTAAAGCAGATGCCCTATGCTGACCATCTAAAAAAACTCCACCTATATGTCGCATATCATCTACTCAGAGGTGATTAGGAAGGCACATAAACTAAGAAAACCAAAAAAACGAGTGCAGCAACAGCCGACAAATTTATTACAAAAAATTAAAACAAGTCTTTGAAAGTGCTTTTTCGTCAGCGTTAATACCTGACTTCATCAGAAATGACATTCAATGGAGTAAAACCAACCATTTATAAATTCAAATTAAAAGCCTGTTATTACGTCAAATGCTAAACTTCAAACACATTTAAAGAGACATACTCAGCTGTGAAACAAATCAATAAAATAATGATAATAAAACTAGACTTAAACCTAAACAAAAAACATTAAATATATATTGAATTGTAAAACAACAAATTCAATAGATACAATAAATATGTACATTATCTTTTAAGACTTTTCAATTTCAAAAGACTGACAATAGAACAAAAGTCATTGATACCTGTATGCATTAAGCCTAATTTGCCAAAGTAACTCAGCTTTCTCGAGTTTTAAAGGTCTAGGACCCCCCCCTGCCGTCATAATTGACCTGATCTATAGCCATAAATTTGAAAACATGATTATGAAAAACTGAAATGTGTTTTGCTAGGGCATTATCAAGTTTAAGTTTTTTCATAGCATATGTATGTTCATAAATACGGTCTCTAAGCCTTCTTTTGGTCTTCCCGATGTAGAAGGCAGGACATGATGTACACCTAGCTAAATAAATGACAAAGGAAGAGTTACAATTCAATTTATGTCTTATTTTGTAAGAAAAATCATTTAAATTAAAATAAGAAGCTTCTTCCACATGTCTACAGTAGTTACAATTGTAACACTTCCACATTCCAGCATTGTGAACTGACAGAGGTACACTACTTTCCAAAATAGATTTAATGTTCTTCCCCTTCTTATAAACAACCTTAGGTCTAATGCCTAATTTGTCAAGAACATTAGGATACAGTTTAAAAAGTTCCCAATTCTTATTAATTGTGTCTATGCAAATGTTGCTACCTTTACTATAAGTTGTAATAAATATAGTGGTTGCTGTATCTTCGACATGGTCTAAAGTGGGTTGCTCACTCTCTTGTACAGTATTAATGTTAAGATCACATACATTGTACAGAGAACTAGAAAACCTCGTGACAGTCACAGGGAGCAATGGTTTGTATATATGCTGGCTCCTCTTGTTTCTTTTATTAAATTGTCCAAAAGACATTCAGGATATCCACGTGATGAAAACATTTTTTTAAGTGCCATACATTCGTCAGAAAAGTCATCGTCTAAACTGACCATCCTAGAAGCTCTAACTAGTTGGTCTTTGACTACGGACCTTTTCTGAGAAAAAGGGTGACAACTGGTGAAATGTAAGAAGGTGTTGGAATATGTCTTCTTATGAAAAATCTTTGCAGTGTAACAATTAAACTCAGTGTTTTTACTTAACAAAACATCAAGGTAAGCTATACTGTCAGTCGCAAAAGAATGTGTAAATTCTAAAAAAATAGTAGTATTGTTGAAGTAGTGTAAGACCAATTTACTAGTCAGCTCATCAGCATTAATCAAAATGAAAATATCGTCAAGAAACCTGGTATAAAAAAGAAACTTGTCACGGTAGTGATTATTGTCAGAAAATACAAAATGGGATTCCCAGTGGGCCATAACCAAATTGGCTATGCTGCCACCACACGGGGAACCCATCGCGACTCCCACTTTCTGTAAGTAAAACTCACTAGAAGACATAAAGAAGTTATAAGATAAAACAAGGTCACTAAGTAACGTCACAAGGTAAATGTCTCTGTCAGAAGCATTATGTTTCTTCAACGCAAGACTTACCCAGTCCCTACAGATCTGGTCTTCCTTAAGGACATACTTCTGAAGTATACTATCGATACTTTTGTGTATTTTTGGAATACCAAAAACACACGAGTATCTAGGAAAGGAAGTAGTTAAGTACGCATATGTTTTTAAGTCAATTCTACTTTCTATAAATATGCTTATCTTATATGCACTGTTAACTTCAGATCTTGAACTGTGAACACAGTTCAAGATCTGAAGTTAACAGTGCTTATAAGATAAAGACTGTATAGAGGAGCTACTTATAGAAAGTAGAATTGACTTAAAAACATATGCGTACTTAACTACTTCCTTTCCTAGATACTTCCTGAACAGAAAAAAATGAAAAAGAAAAGAAAAGTGAATCCCAAAACTACCTACTACTGCAGACAATGGAACAAGCACTAACGCAGATCCTAGAAAAGGGAGGAGAGGCTAGTTTAGGAGTTTAACCTTGTGTGTTTCTGCAAAGTCTGAGTTTCAGTGCATTCTGTTCAAGATGACCATACTTGACATAGTGGTCATTGACTTACCTGTTTGCAACCCTGCTTGTTGATCATTTATCTTTGCCACTGATGATGTTAGATACTCAAAACTATAGAACACAATTTCTACTTTCTATAAATATGCTTATCTTATAAGCACTGTTAACTTCAGATCTTGAACTATGAACACAGTTCAAGATCTGAAGTTAACAGTGCTTATAAGATAATTAAAGACTGTATAGAGGAGCTACTTATAGAAAGCAGAATTGACTTAAAAACATATGCGTACTTAACTACTTCCTTTCCTAGATACTCGTGTGTTTTTGGTATTCCAAAAATACACAAAAGTATCGATAACCCTCCACTTAGACTGTTGGTCGACAGCAGGGGCTCACCTACTTATTCTTGTGCTAAGATGATCGATAGTATACTTCAGAAGTATGTCCTTAAGGAAGACCAGATCTGTAGGGACTCATGATCATTCCTGGAGAGCATTAGATCTGTCGAATACAATGTCCACACGAATTTTTTAACTATTGACGTGAAGGACTTGTATAGTAGTATACCACACAATATTGCACTTGAATGGGTAAGTCTTGCGTTAAAGAAACATAATGCTTCTGACAGAGACATTTACCTTGTGACGTTACTTAGTGACCTTGTTTTATCTTATAACTTCTTTATGTCTTCTAGTGAGTTATACTTACAGAAAGTGGGAGTCGAGATGGGTTCCCCGTGTGGTGGCAGCATAGCCAATTTGGTTATGGCCCACTGGGAAACCCAATTTGTATTTTCTGACAATAATCACTACCGTGACAAGTTTCTTTTTTATACCAGGTTTCTTGATGATATTTTCATTTTGATTAATGCTGATGAGCTGACTAGTAAATTGGTCTTACACTACTTCAACAATACTACCAATTTTTTAGAATTTACACATTCTTTTGCAACTGACAGTATAGCTTACCTTGATGTTTTGTTAAGTAAAAACACTGAGTTTAATTGTTACACTGCAAAGATTTTTTGTAAGAAGACATATTCCAACACCTTCTTACATTTCACCAGTTGTCACCCTTTTTCTCAGAAAAGGTCCGTAGTCAAAGGCCAACTATTTAGAGCTTCTAGGATGGTCAGTTTAGACGACGACTTTTCTGACGAATGTATGGCACTTAAAAAAATGTTTTCATCACGTGGCTATCCTGAATGTCTTTTGGACAATTTAATAAAAGAAATAACAAACAAGAGGAGCCAGCATATATACAAACCATTGCTCCCTGTGACTGTCACAAGGTTTTCTAGTTCTCTGTACAATGTATGTGATCTTAACGTTAATACTGTACAAGAGAGTGAGCAACCCACTTTAGACCATGTCGAAGATACAGCAACCACTATATTTATTACAACATATAGTAAAGGTAGCAACATTTGCATAGACACAATTAATAAGAATTGGGAACTTTTTAAACTGTATCCTAATGTTCTTGACAAATTAGGCATTAGACCTAAGGTTTTTTATAAGAAGGGGAAAAACATTAAATCTATTTTGGAAAGTAGTGTACCTCTGTCAGTTCACAATGCTGGAATGTGGAAGTGTTACAATTGTAACTACTGTAGACATGTGGAAGAAGCTTCTTATTTTAATTTAAATGATTTTTCTTACAAAATAAGACATAAATTGAATTGTAACTCTTCCTTTGTCATTTATTTAGCTAGGTGTACATCATGTCCTGCCTTCTACATCGGGAAGACCGAAAGAAGGCTTAGAGACCGTATTTATGAACATACATATGCTACGAAAAAACTTAAACTTGATAATGCCCTAGCAAAACACATTTCAGTTTTTCATAATCATGTTTTTAAATTTATGGATATAGATCAGGTCAATTATGACGGCAAGGGGGGGTCCTAGACCTTTAAAACTCGAGGAAGCTGAGTTACTTTGGCAAATTAGGCTTAATGCATACAGCTATCCAGGTATCAATGACTTTTGTTCTATTGTCAGTCTTTTGAAATTGAAAAGTCTTAAAAGATAATGTACATATTTATTGTATCTATTGAATTTGTTGTTTTACAATTCAATATATATTTAATGTTTTTTGTTTAGGTTTAAGTCTAGTTTTATTATCATTATTTTATTGATTTGTTTCACAGCTGAGTATGTCTCTTTAAATGTGTTTGAAGTTCAGCATTTGACGTAATAACAGGCTTTTAATTTGAATTTATAAATGGTTGGTTTTACTCCATTGAATGTCATTTCTGATGAAGTCAGGTATTAACGCTGACGAAAAAGCGCTTTCAAAGACTTGATTTAATTTTTTGTTAATAAATTTGTCGGCTGTTGCTGCACTCATTTTTTTGGTTTACTCAGAGGTGATCTCTGCTTAACATACAAGGCCATGTCAAACCCAGAGCTGTTGGACATGCTACACATGGTCCAGGAATCTAAACATTGTCATCACAGTGAACAAAACATGCCGGAGGGATAGGTTCCTCACCCAGGGACTCCCCCAGACTCTGGAATAGACTGTCCATACATGTCAAGCAGAGCACCTCTTTGGCCCACTTCAAAAGGAACCTTGATGATTGGATGGGAGATAGGAAATTCACCCCGGGGATCGCATCAGTCATCCTGCTAGACAGGGGTCCAGGGAAGTAAATACTGTGAGAAAAAATAGCCAGAGAATTGTTATGGCTAGGCTTGTATAGACCCTAGGGCCAATAGCCTAGTACTAACCTATGAACCTATGTTCTGTCTGGCCTCCTGCACTCTTCGCCTTCTCCTTTTTAAGCCTGTCACCCTTCTCTATCTAAAGCTCTGGGAATCACCCGTTTCTAATACTGCAACAGTGACAATCAGGACATAGTACAGTTGTGTACAAACTTACCATAACAGTAGATGTCCTGCTGATCCCTGTTGCAGTATTCCTTCCCTCCCACCTTATTCCCCTTCTCTTCTTTTCTCTTTTGGCACAAATACTATGCCTTGCACACACATACACACATGTACATTACTGCAAGATATTACAGCTCTTCTTGGAGGGGCTTGATTATCTTTTTCAAACTAAGCATCTCCTAGCTGACCAGTCTCCCTCCTCAGTTTTCTTCAGGCCCCTGCTGGCTTGCAGATAGTCTGAGGATCTTGCACCTACATTCCAATTTTATACACATATGCCAATGAGCTGAGGTCATCATCCCGACTTACATCCTAGGAAGGTAAAGCTTTGTTATCCCAGCTGGATGCCAGTGAGATATAATTCATCTATTACGAATACTGCAACAGTGCTCAGTAGGGCATCTACTGTTATAGTAAGTTTTTACACAACTGTACTTTCTTTTTTTATTCATTTAACATATCATATCTATACTTTCTCATTACTGAACTAATAGTTCCAGACACGTGACTGCAGTCTTCAAAATGGGGAAGGAACTCAGCTCAGTAATTCATAAGAGGATATTTGTTGCTGACATCATGGTGAGGGTTGTGGTAGTCAATTATTTGTCCCATGTGATAAAATGAGACTTCCTGAGGAAGGCTGTAGGAGAATAAACACAAGGTACAGTGAATTACTATTTAACCAAAGCTGCCTAAAATATCTATGTGTGTTCCTTGGCTTTCAGCTTGCATCCTGTGAAGTATTCTGCAACACAGCTGATAGAAGTCAAATATCTGGCTCATGCCCTCTCTCTCTCTCTCTCTCTCTTTCTGAAAGCTCAAATGACTGAGAATCTGTGTGTAGTCGTGTACACTATTCTTCCCTAATTCATGGCTGTTTGCTTAGGAAGTTAGTCATAGTAGCATATATGGGTGCTGAGTTTGATAGTTTTTGTAAGGTTCCAGAAGTTATAGGGGTCACCTGGAGCAAAAAAGTCAAAACATGGCAGTTCCGTTAAGATGAAAGGTTGGCCAGGCAACTGGTACATTTACAGTAAATCATTTTAAGTGACTACCCTGAGCATTCTATGCCTTCTCTCTCTTTTAAAAATGTTGATGTACTAATTTAATATGAGGAGTTAACTGAGCTTTTATGTAAGTATGCCATGAAACTGACTGAAGTTTTTCATTAAGTGAGAAATGTCTACAACATTATGCAACTCAGAAGCTTTGGTCATGTTATTTAATCAGAAATGGATATTACATAACTGTTTCAAAAATCAGATCCCGTGAAGAGCAGGGCACAGCTTATTTGCTGCTTGTCACCTTCCCACCAGGCTACAGTGACACTCAGTTAATAGCACAGTTGCAGACAGCAGATATACAGTAAAACCCATTATGTTATACTGGTAGTCATCCAGAAAAAAGAGCAGTTACAGACCGCTTACCTACTCAGTGTTTATGCTGTACAACAGGACATTGCCCTCCACTCCTTTCAATTAAACCTCCATTCTCTCTGTCTACTTTGACTAAGTAACCCACCCTCTACCACTCCTAGCCTACAGTGGACTACTGTAACATTACCCATTACAGTAATGCACTGTATGTAAAACAACAATATTCTGCAGCAAATTTTTTGCATAGAGATGCATTCCTAGATGTGGGGACTGTGTCTCGTCACCCATTCATCCAATACTGGAGTCACAGCCAACATCATTCAGAGAGTTTACTAGAGAAACAGGGAACTGAAGTAGATTGCTAGGTCTCTTTCTTCCATATTACTTGTGCATGTGCATACACACACACATACTTATGGACAATTTAGAATCACCAGTCCACCTACTGTATGTCTTTGAAATATGATTGGAAACAAGAGTATATGGAGAAAACACACACATACGTGGGGAAGGCATACAGACTGCACACAGAAGGCATCCCTGTCAAGAGCCGAACTGGAGAACATCTCTAATTGCCAAATATGTTGCCTCTAAGGTTACAGCATCTCAGAGAAAAGAGAAAAAAACATTTATTATAAGTATGGCTGTTTAACAGAAATGCGACTGTTTTATGATTGACATAACTGTAATCACAACACAGTGGTATAGCCTAAAACATTTTAACAGTGCAAGTAGAAAAATCAGTAAGTTGTTTTTGCAATGAAGGCAAAGCCCCTGCACTGCAACATGTGAGGCTGTTCCCCACATGCCTGTTGCTTTGCAGTCAGTATTTAAGTACAAGTCAAAGGAACTGGAAATTAGTGACTGCATAAAACTAGTGTTGACTGCTAATGTTTGATACCATATAAATACTTTGGCTTCTGGATGTCAGATCTTGATCCATAATGCCCCCACAAATATATTGGCTTTTTTATTTTTTATTAAAGGCAAAATTGTTTCTTTTTATTTAAAGTTTTAGACAAAAAGAGAAACAAAAAGGTATCATTCCTTAGATCACTGTTGCAGTATTCCAGTACTTATGGGTTATTTTGCCAAGGTAACCTAACAATATTCCATATGGTCATACATCTGACGTATGACCTAAGCCGTTGGGTATAACTATAAGGGTACATAAGTGGATGTTTGAGTGTAAGATATTGCTGCCAGTTTGAATGCAGGTTTGCCACCCATTGGTGTGTCTATTTGCATGGTCGTTGGTGTTACCTCTGCCTTCATCTCTTCAAATAAGTGCCCCATTAAGAAATCTTCCCATTTTCTTGAATCTTTGTGTTTAAATTTCTTAAATGTCAGTTAAGAGAGGGATGTGTGATTGTGGTAGGCAGATACTTTATAAGGACCTCCTTTCCCAGTGCTTGTTTTGTCCTGGGGCTGAAGATGACTATAGATATTGTCAGATTGTCAGTTATTTGTTCCAAAAACCCTATATATGCATCTTTCACTGCTGAACATTTATTTAGAGTCCCATTGCTAGAAGTACCTCATCAAATCCAAAATGGCAGAACCCTGGGCACCAGATGTCCCTTTTGCACTGAAAAAGAAATTCAAAAGGCCTAAGCCTGAACCGTTGCCCGACCAATTGGATTCCGACATATCCATTGATGTATTGCAGGAACCCATGGTATGGCTGATTACTTCTCAGGCTCACACTACCTCAACCATCAGGGAGGCTCTTATGGCATCTGACTTTCACATGTTTAAGTCATCTGACCGTACTGAAATGCTTGAGAATGAGAAACCAAGGCTCATTATTTCAGAAGGACTACAGAACATATCCCAAATCCTAGTTAGGGAAGAGGTTCCTGGATCCTTAATTGAGATCCACCAGGGTTCTGATCTGCTATGATTTGTGAAAGCATTTGTCACATCAAAGAAAAAGAAAGAATAAAAAAGAATGTTTCTCCTTTTCAGACCTCTCAAGAAAAGGAATGAATGGAATTTTCACAAAGGCTATGCAAAGCTATTTTGTCTCAAACCCCCCCTTCCTTTCTTTCTTCCTACCCCTTTTCAGAAGACAAAAAACAAACGCCAATGGAAATGCTTACAGCATTGTATATGATTTATTCAAAAAGGTAAGTGCTTTTGTTCATTTAAATACATACAAATGTAATCAGAAGAAAGGACAACTCTCACATAGTAAACATTACACTGTTTCATAAATAAACCAGACAACCCGAGTTTGATTAAGAGAACACTATTCCTCCATATTAAAACACAATTCAGACTAATTCTCAGGGTTTTGGTGGCATTCAATTTTATTTTCCAGAATAATTCTCTGGATTCCAACTTCACCTTCCAATCACCCCTATGTTCCAGTAAGGGTATTTTCTCAAAAATTTAAAATACAAACTTATTTTTACAATTTCTTGAGTAATAAATAAAGCATTATCAGTATTAGTGTCATCCATCCTAAGTGCATAAACATGCTCATAAATTCTTAGATTTAGTAGGTGGTCAGTTTTTCCAGCATAAAATTAATTGCATGTTGAGCATCAAACTATATAAACCATTCCAGTAATACTGCAACAGGTTCATAGGTATTTAGTAAGGTAGTGACCACAAGGACCTTTTTAAGCCTAGCCATGCATCCCAAATCTCTGACGAGCTCTGGTACCCTTGATAAGTGTAAGCAGGGACGTGGGAGGTGAAATATTTACAAGCAGGGACCTTGGAGATGAACCATTTACAGGCTGCCTATGTCCATCAGAGACAGGTGCCAAACCAGGAATTTCCTGTTCCCATTCCAGTTATCCAAGGTACACTTGAATTGGGTTAGGAAGGAGCTCTGTTTCACATGGATGGGTAGCCTGTTCTAGAGAAGGGGAAGTCTCTGGGATATGCATCTGTCTCTCCAGCAGGTCCTATTAATATCACAGGCAAGGTTCAAGTTTTTAGAATGGGTACTTCTGGTGCTGTTTGTTTTGTGGATATGTAGGTGTTCCATCAGGGTGTGGTCTAATAACGCCTTGTATGCCAGACATAGATCTCCCTTCAACAGCCTGTAGGAGGCAGAATATGGGGATAGGGCTTTGAGGAGGTGTGGATAGGACATGTTACTTACACCCTGTATTATTTTAGTGAGGAACCTCTGTGGATGTTCCAATTGTTGGATATCCCTGGTAAGGTACATACCAAAGGGGGCATTGTACTCAATGATAGGTCTGATGAATGCTGAATACAGTGGAACAATGACTTCCTTTGACCGAGATGATATATCTTTATTTATAGTTGCACAGCATAGAATGATTTCCACATGTGATGGTCAAAGGCTAAATTACTGTATGTGTGCCCCAAGTCCCTGACTACTGGGTCAACTCTTAAGTGTGTGTTGTGAATATGATAATGACCAATGGTGGATGACTTCCCAAAGGATACTGTTATGCATTTCTTGGCATTTAGTTTTAGTCCATGGCTCTGGCACCAGTTGTTTCTCTGTGTAAGCCCTTCTTGGAGAACATTTGTGTCAGTGAGGGATTGAATGACAGCTCCTAATTTGCAATCATTTGCAAATTTAGTCAGCCAGAAGCCACTGACATTGGTCTTGAATTCAGAGAAGTAAATGCCAAAAAAAGTAGTCCCAGGACCAATCCCTGAGGGGCTCTGCTTATAACTGTCCTCTTTGTAGAGGTGGACTCCCCAGTTCTGATTCCTATCTATGAGCCAGCTGACTATCCACTGGGTTATATAAGCATTTGTACCTAACCTCTTAAATTTGTCAACAATGCCTTAGTGGGGGATTGTGTCAAATGCCTTGGCCAGGTCAAGGTAGGCAGTGTGAACCATTTTGCCCTTATCCATTGCTTTAGTGACCTTCTCAATGAAGTCTATCAGGTTGAATAGGCATGACCTCTCCTTGGTGAAATCAAATTGGGTTTGGTCCAGGGTCTGGAGGTTTCCTATGTCATTACTGATCATTTCCATGATAACTCTTTCCATGGCTTTGCATATGAGACTAGTGAGACTTATGGTTCTGTAGTTTCCAGGGTCAGTAGATGGCCCACCTGTGCATGGGGATGACTGTTGCTATTCTCCATTTATGAGACATGAAGCTTGTTTGGAAGCTAGAGTTCAATAGCAATTCCAGAGGGCCTAATCGATCATGTTTCATGTCATTTAGAAGGCATCCTGAGATATTGTCTGGGCCCATTGATACAGTGTTCTTGGCCTTAGAGAGAACATTAATGACCTCTTCCCTAGTGATAGCAGGGAGAGTTATATTTGATGGTATTTCCTGAGGTTAAGTTGATAGTGAGAGATAGGTAAAGTTGGAGTTGAATTTGTCAGCCAGTAGGTTTGTTATATGTTTTTATTGTATGTTATACATAATATTATTATATATATGACACTCTCAGCGATCACCATCCAGCATTTCTGCTAAGATTTAAAACACCCCTAATAACACAGGTAACAGTACGGGAAACTAGAAATAAAAAAACATTTAACCTTTACAACTTTAACAGGGACCTGAATAGCTGTAACTGGACCCCCCTTGAAAAAGTTATCACTCGATAAAGCAGTCCAATACTTTAATACAACCTTAATAAATATACTTAACCACCATGCCCCCCCCCCCCAGAACCACCAGAATTAAAACTAAATATGCCCCCTGGCTAACTAAAAATACAAAAGCATTCCTCGATAATAGGAACAAATCCTGGACACAATTTCATAAGAGTAAAACCCAAACAGACAAACCAAACTACCTTTGACTACGAAACAAGGCCAAAAACTCATTAAAACAGACAGAATCTCCTACTACCAAAATATTCAAAATAAACATGCTAATAACACAAAAATTCTGGGCCGCAATCAACTGTCTCTTACTACCAGGGAAAACTTCCACCCACCTCACCAAAAACAGAAAATAACCCTGACAATATCCCCACACTATTCAACAAGTTCTTTATAGGAATATCCAAGCCCTTGAAAATAAAAAAACTTGCTCTAATAACCCCCCTCCAACAGAAACATCTCCTCCTGAAACAAAAGACAATAGCACCCACTTTAACTTTCATTCAGTATCAATCAAGACCATTCAAAAACTTCTCCAAAAACTCAAACCGACCACGCAAGCCACCGACAACCTACCGACTGAATATCTACAACTAGCCGCAGAAGCTATAGCCTACCCTGTCACTATCCTAATTAACAGATCCATCTCAGAATGTATGGTACCCCACTTATGGAAAATATCCCATATAATACCAATGCACAAAGAGGGAAACTCTTTCGAACTCAGTAACTACCGGCCTATAGTTATACTATCTCCCTTATCAAAAATACTTGAGAGGGTAATCCACACACAATTGATGCAATGCTAGAAAACAAACTACTATTTACACAGCAACATGGCTTTAGACCCTTCCATACTACTACTACTGCCTTACCTCATTCACTAACACCATAAATAACCACAGAAATAATGGAATAATCGTATCTGCTACATTCTTCGATTTATCCAAAGCTTTTGATATGATCAACCATATGAAACTCCTTCACAAAATCTCCACCTTAAACCTCAGTTCATCTTCTATCTCTTGGTTTAAGAGCTATCTATCTGGTAGGCAGCAAGCAGTAAAGTGGCAAAACCAAATATCCTCCTTGCTGCCTGTTTCCCTAGGGATCCCTCAAGGCCTTAGGTCCTTTACTATTCACACTGCTCACCAACCAACTCCCATCCACCACACCCAAAGCCTCTATAGTGCAATATGCAGATGACACCACTATTATATGTGCAGCCCCCATACTAGATCACCTCCTCTCCCAAACACAAGAATCCTTCTCTCTAGCCGAAACTTTGCTCACCAACAAATAGCTCATTCTTAACCCATCCAAAACTAAATTACTCCTCTTTAGCTCCCACAGATCCCTTCCCCACACTGACAGCTTTACTATCACCTCCAACAACAATACCACTATTACCCCTACCGATCACACCAAGCTGCTAGGCATGGAAATAGGCAACCACCTTAGGTTTGATCTATACGTTGCCCAAACTATAAAGAAAGTTCACAAAAAACTTGGACTACTTTATAGAGACAAACACTATCTCTCAAACCATTCAAAAATAACAATAGCAAGGACACACCTACTTTCTACATTACTCTATGCCTCCCCTGTGCTCACTAACCTTCACAAAACTGATCTAAACAAACTCGAATCATGCTACAATAAGATAGCAGGATTTGCTACAGGCTCATCCTATAGAACTCATCACTGTGAGTGTCTCATCAAACTTAACTAGTTAGAGCTCACACTAATACTTCAAAGCAATCAGCTCTCACTAGTGTACAAAATATTAAACCACTCAGACAAAATCCCAGCTCTACAACATCTAATTCACCCTCACACCACTACTAGAACCTTAAGATCTAGCACCCAAAATCACCTACAGGTCACCAAATTTAACAATGAGGCAGGAAAAACTGTCTACAGCCACTCGATCGCTAAACTCTGGAACTCCCTTCCTGTCCACTTAACATCCAACAACTCCATCACTCAATTTAAGAAACTCCTTAAAACTCACTTCATGAACAACAGGCTTTGCTCCCATCTCACCCCTGGATAACACTCTAGTATATAGCTAAATATGCTACCTTCTCAGCCTATCCATAGTCCTAATATTACTACAGGATAGGAAATGTTTTCCGGCATGTTAAGAGAGCATTACTAACTGCTCATCCATTTGTCTAGTAGCTACTATAATGAATTCCGTGTATTGCTCTTCATAATTATGAATGTGTTTACACTGTCTTACCTGTTGCTCTCATAATTACTCAGTGTGTATACAATATGTGTCACTTAGTTTCACAATGTTAGTCTGCCTGCAATGAATGTCACAAGTAATGGCTTTTAATGTTAAAAATGAATGTAACTGGAGCTTTTCTCCCCGGGCCTCCTCTGAAAATAGACCTGTATCCAGTCGGACTCTCCCGGTAAACAAATGTAAAACTAAATAAAATAAATATTCTAGCTCAGTATAGGTGGCTCTATTTGCAATGAGCTCCACACGCAATTGTGTATTGCCTTTAAGGTTGTGGACACAGCTAAAGAATGCATTGTGGTTGTCCTTGGCCTGGGAGGTCAAATTTACCTCAAATTTGGCTTTCGTAGACTTTATTTGTCATCTGAGTTGTTTAGTTTGATGAGAGTACTTTTATCCTGTTGGGTGCTGCATCTCCATACGTTTGGATGGGACATCGTAAATTTACCCCTGGGATCTCTTCTGTGTCACTGCTAGACAGAGGCATGGTAAACTAACCTTAAATGGGCTATCTTCTGTGACCTACTATACAGAGGCACAGTCAACTAATCTAAGAAGGGTGGCGAAAGCCAAACACACTCTGGCTAGGCTTGTAAATGCCCTAGGGCAGATAGCCTAGTATCAACCTATGAACCTAATTTTTGCCATGACTGATGTTTTGATTCCACCAGGGTGTCTTGTTTTTTTCTGCTAATTCTGTACTTCTTCCTGGTGGGTACAGCTGCCTATAGGGTTTCTGTGAACAGTTCTGCATAGGTAGCAGTGTTCTCAGGATTTATGGGGGCTTCAAATTTTGCCAGGTTATCTCTTTAGTAGGAAGTTAGCCTTAGAGTAGTTCCTGAATATTCCAGTGTTAGCTGGGGTTCCAGGTTTTATTTTTACATCAAAGGAGATGATTTTGTGGTCTGACCTTACCAGAGAAGATATTACACTAGGGGGTGTGCAGAACTCTGTTATATTAGTGAGGATCAGATTGAGTATGGTTGCACCCCTTGTTGGTGTATTGGCAATCTGCTCCATGGAGTTTGTGTTTACAAAATCCAGGAATCTCTGTGCCTATATATTTGGCATCGTATATGATTCCCAGTTAATAGTGGGGTAATTAAAGTTGCCCGTGAATATAGTATTTGGTTGGATGGTGAGTGTTTCCAATAAGTTTAAATACATGGTATGGGTTTCCAGGGTCATAGAGGGGACCTATAACTTGAAATGATGTGGCATTGAATTTGGTCTGTGGTGATTTGAATACAGAGAAGCTCAAGTGCATTGTCCTACTTGACCAGCCTTGAGGTATATTTATTCCCTGTCTGTGTAGTAGCTGGTCTAAATGTGTGGAAGGCATTGTAACCTTCCACTGTCAGTGTGCTCTCTGCAATTTTAAACAATGTCTCAGTGACTGCACAGACATCAGCATTCTCTAGGGTGAAGAGCGCTTCTAGGGAGTGGAGTGTTTTTGTTTAGACTCCTAGCATTGAGCTGTAACACATTTAGATTTTCTTGGTTTTGATTTGATATGTCAGACGTACTTTCAGTTCGGCATTGCCTAAAAAGTCACTATGGGGGAAGACAATGTTTTAGCTAATATTCAAAAGCCTTGAGGTGAGAGGTACAGACCATTCCTGGCAAAGCAGCATGGTCTGTTGACCATCTTTCATGCTGACAAATATTGCACCCCCTTAGAATGGCACCAGAAACTAAGTAAATTATTAAAGTTATCTTTTGTTCATCTTGGTGTATCATCTTTGGAGAGGATAAAATGCTACTCAGTGCTAGGCTCATAAAAGCCTGGGACACATATTCTGAGAACTCCATGATGTCTCTCTTCATATAGTCTAGGGAGGTACATATCAGATTAATTACACCCACCTAGACTATGACTAACTCATACTGGTACTTGTGGTCCAATGACCTGAGAGCAAGCATAGTGTGGTGGATCCTGGCCCCTGATAAGCAATTGACCATGATTTTCTTCTTACTCAGCCTGGTAAGAGGGACATCAGTGTGTCTCACAATGGAGGCTCCAAAGACCAGAATGTTGGATTCTGTGGTGGCTTGCCTTATGAGCTTAGAAGTAGAGACTCCATGAGATGTGGCTGTATGTGTTGATGTGTAGCAAAAATGCATTTGGGCGTGCTGAGGGTGTTTGTTATGTGCTCTTCATTTAGTAGGGCTTTGGGGTTTAGGAAGATTACTGTACCATTATGTTCCTCAGCATAATTGGGTCTGTGTGTCTGCTTTGAACTGTGAGTGTGATGGGTGCAGTGTGTTTACTACTGATAACCTGATTGACATTAGAAGTACTTTTATGTAAGAGCTTTGCCTCCAGTGCCATTGTATAACTAACACAAGGATGCCGCACCATCAAAATAGTTTAATGAAAAATGAAACATAAGCACTTTCGTAAGAGATATAATGACTTCATCAGATACAAACACTAGAAAAATGCAGCATTTTATAATCATCCAAATTAAGCCACTAATGGGCTGTCCAATCAAATTAAGTAATCAATTTTCTAAAAGTTAAAAGAATTAAAAATAATATATATTATGTATTTATATAATCATAAATACAATTTAAATACCAAACTCAGTCATTAATTACTAATTTCAGCAGTATTTGATTGGATAGCCTATTAGTGGCTTAATTTGGATAATTATATAAAACTTAATTTTTCTAGTGTTCGTATCTGATAAAGTCCTTGTATTTGGGACGAAAACATTTACGTTTTATTTTCCATTAAAGTATTTCTATAGTGTGGCATCCTTCTGTTTTTTTTAATTTGTTTTATTTCCTGGTTATTGATTTTAGACATTGTATAAATACATCTCTCACATACCATATCAGTTTGTTTGAGAATTAACTGGTTGTCAGTAAACGAGGCAATTTCTACATTGCTTCAGGATGTCCATATTCACCAAGCTGGTAAAGGAGACAGTGAGAAAGTTCATATCTATGGCAACAGACCCTTTTTTACTGATTAGACAGTGGAGTGAGAATATAAAATAATGTTAGAAGTATCTGGTTTGCAACTCTGGGGGCAGTGCTTGTCACTGCAAACTTGATGTCCTTTGTGCAACTCGACATTGGTGAAATTTCAATGGTGCTTTTACAGGAAGAATGTCAATTGAAGGTGTCTGTTGCTATACAAGGCACTGCCAAACACTTGATGGGAAACTAATAAGTAGAACCTGATGATTTATGGATAAAGTATTTAGGCAAATATTCTGAAGTTAAAAGCAAATCAAGCAGTACTTACTGAAAAGAAAGCATTAGCTTATGAAGAATGATGAAAAGAGGGGAGTCACCTGAATGACTACTGCCTGAGTATTACTAGTGCTGGTCTCAAAACAGCATTATTCGACTGGGATGTAATGCTTATCTGCTTCTCCTCTCACCAAAAGCAAAACATTAGCACCAGTCCCAAGATGAAAAGTAGGCCACAGCCTGTTTGGTGATCCACAGTCTTGTCCCAGATGATGTAAGGATCCGAAGTCTTATTGTAGCCTTTTCCTGGTAGATGCCTTGAATAGCAACCAGGTAAATCAGGATGGTCAAGCATCAACACTCACTTCCCAACCAGAAAGCTTCAAGAATCTATGCAGTCTGTTCCTTCTTTCACCATGAGCAAATTATAAACACAAATTCTAAACTGGAACCTGTGAAGCAGTTATTAGGCTTTCTGATTGATCAGTAGTCCCTAGCAAATAATGTTCCTATGCTCCTCTCACCTATAGCAAAACAGAAGCACTAATCCCAAGATGACTACTGAGAAAATGGGTTAAAACCCTAAGAGCTGCAATGCCCAGTAAGCTGTTAGATATGAAAGAGGGGGGTAACTTAAGCTTAAGCTATCTAAGTGGAGAGTCACTAATTTTAATTGAGCAAGCTAGATTGGAAGGGGTAGGCAGTTTTTATTCTGGTTCTATGGAATACATTGGGATGGCCAATAAATTTAAATAGTTGAAGGGGAGTGATTTCCAAAATGATAATGTTGTGCTTAGTCACGATAGCCAGTGAAAGAGGAGAGGGAAGGAGATATATGGTCAAACTAACATAAGGGGCAGGTAACTAGAAAGACAGTTGAATTTAGAAGTACAACAGCATCAGGGTGGGAGCGTGGAGATAACTGAATTTCTATGTGACTCACAAGAGACACAGCTGTGGTCTTTTCCTAGTTCCTAGCAATTAAATATCCCATTATTTTTATTCACCCTAGAATATGAGGTAGCTGTAGTAGACTGGATATGTCTAAGATAAATCTACACTGAGCTCCTCATTTATTCATTACATATTTATCTGTAGTTCTCATGGAACTCTCAAATATATATATTTTGAAATTGTCCCCTTCTTTTATACAAACGTTGGGTTGCCCCCCCAACTTCTCACTTATCCAAAACAATTAAAATCCGTAAATCCTAGAAATCAAATTTGAACAACTTCACTTTGACCAATATATGGAATAATCATGACTTTTTTCATAACAATTTTCTTTTCTCCTATTCACAGAAAGCCATTGCTTCATTTAAAGAATGGGGTATATCTGTCTTTCAAATGTTCTGCAACTATCTCTCTCATCTCATTGATTAATTTGTAAGGATATGCCTTTTCCAAAAATATCTCAGTGAGCTTGTGGACTTCCTTAATAAATACCTCATCATCAGAAACTAGTCTAGACAATCTTAGAAACTAACCTTTCACCAACTTCTTTTGCCATATGGGATGATAGATAATGCAATGAAGAAAGTGATTAGAAAAACTAAGTTTATGGAAAATATTGGATTCATATTCCCTAATCACCACATTCTTGATAATAATGCGATCTAGATATTTATTCTTAGAAAAATCAAAAATAATAGTAAATTGCAGAAAATCCACTGTTCCACTAACGAAACTTATAAATTAATGTAAAACATTATTTATTTTCCAGAAAACAAGAATGTCATCAAGGAACCTTAACTGCATCTATCCTTCCCCATTTCTCCATCTATCTTCACTACTAATATTCATTTGCCCAAGGTCCAAATACCTCCCACCCTCACATACTTAGTTATAACATGCTCAAACACATCTACACAAACAATATTATCCTTCCAGCTAGTGACATACATCCTAATCCCGGCCCCACACTCCCCACTTCTAACTCCTTTAACTCTAACATCAGTAATCTCCCTGACAGATAAATCTCCTTCTATGCAATGAATACTAGAAGCATTTTAAACAAAGTAAGTGAACCACATGCCTGGATCTCCCACCATACTCCTGATATCCTCGTTCTAACTGAAACTTGGCTAAAATCCCAATACTCAGACAAAGACTTTCTCCCCCCCCCCCCCGGTTATATTGTACATTGCCTAGATTGACAAAAGAGAAAAGGAGGTGGTGTGGCCATCTTGCATACCAACCTCCTTACTATATCAAATCCAAAATCACCTAGTCCACCCTTCCCCCAGCTGAAATTTTATCAGTCAATCTGAAACTTAATAACCATTCTGCTATCACTATAGTGGCAATCTACGTTCCACCAGGGGATAACATTCCCCTTCTGCAAAATATACTTGCTCACATCTCCCACCATATTCCCAATGAAACTATTATACTCGGTAACATCAACTTAAATTGGCTATCATGCTCTCCTAACCCATCCTCTCTCATACATCTCAATGGATTTACTCAACTTATCACTGACTCCATCCATATCAGTAACTCTCATACAGCCACTAGTCTCATTGACTGGATGTTAGTCTCTCATACTTCTAAATACCACAACCCTGAAACTCTACCAAGCCCACTAAGCGATGACTGCCCAACAAAAGTCCTCAGATACTCACCCCACCATGCTAAACCTCATAGGTTTATAACATGCCATAAGATAACAAACTTTGACCCAGAAATATTCAGATCTCTCCTCTCTGAAGTGAACTGGAATTTCCCTTAGATGAAGCAGTCCAGTCCTTCAACTTTACATTCTTAAATTTTCTTAATTTTCTTGCTCCTCTTCGAATAGTTCATATAAAGTCTAACATATCTCCATGGCTGACAAAAAACACCCATACCTTACTAAAAAATAGGGACAGAGGATGGAAAACCTGGACAAAAACAAAGTTCCAACCTGACCTCCAGAAATGCAGCAAGCTTAGAAAATTGGCCAAAAGTCACATAAATACAGAGAAGAAAAACTTCTATTACAACTCACCCTCTATCTTTACATCTAATCCCAAAAAGTTCTGGAACTCAGTAAACCAAATAGTACATCCAGGATCCCCAAGCTGTCCAAATCCATTCCCTGACAAAACACATGAAGAAACTGCCTCCATCTTCAACTCTTATTTTATTGACTCAATATCCAAACTACTCAACCCCATCCCCAATCTAGCTATTCATAAAAATAAATTGAACAGCTCAGACTCAGCTCCAAAAAGTAACACTAAAAATAATTTCTCCTTAAAACCAGTTTCTACCAACTTTATCAAATCTCTACTATCCAAATTAAAGCCATGCTCCTCATCAGTAGACATTCATGAAGCTTGCGCCAGGTGCAGGCATAGCGTCGACATTCTAACACCAAATATGGCCTCCGAGTGATTCAGGTACGAGCTGTTTTCACATGCACTGCCTGCGTATGCTACGCCCGCACAACTCCCGAGCCTTGTATGCTAATTACCCCATGTGCAGCAGTGTAGCATGCAAATGAAGGTATATAATAATTCAGGAAGTGGTGCAGGCATAGTGTAAGCATGCAGAAATGTAAACCGTAGAAAACGATTTACATTCTTGCAAACGTAAAATCGGAGCCATGACAGCCGACCAAACACATGTATTATATTGTTAATATATGCCAATGGCTAAATATATAGCCACTGGCATAAAAATATTTACAAAATATAAAATTAACATTTAATATATATAGTCTCACTATCGTGACGTGGAAGCACAGGGCAGCAGTGCGCAAAGGGGATCGCAAGGAATATATAAAAATATAGAATAAAACTGCAATGAAACACATATCATGATTTCCCCATAATAGTCAATGGCAGGCATGCTACACCATACTTATGGCGCAAGGGTTGCTAAGGGGCAGTGACAGTGTTATGCGCAGTAGCTAGGAATTAGTAGGCAAAGCCATCAAATAAGAGGAGTAATAGTGAATCACATATTCCCCGCTGATGTAAGGATGCACCTCACAGTGTAGCTTTATAACACCGAGGTATGCCCTTGAGATAAAGATGGCATCAAGAGAGGGGTGTGTTGCCATTGCTGTAAGCACATTGGAGCATTGCTAAACCGGTTTGCCCTAGCTAAGCAAAGCTGCAGGATAGGGGTGTGTCGAATTGGCCATAGCTATGCTTAGCTGAGAGTACACAAGGTAACCGAGTATGCATGTGAAAGGAGATGAAAACACGCGTAATGTGCACGCACTGCAGCTGAAACAGGAAGGTTGTAGGAAAGAAATAACGAAATGCTGCAGCAGTGAAATTGGAGTACAAATGACTAATTGACACCTAGGAGCCTACAGTGGGCCATTGACAACAGCTAACAAGGCTCCAAGCAGCTACCTGCAGAACAGGAAAGGGGAGGGGCTGTACTGGAAAGAAAACAGTAAAGTGTCAAAACAGAACAAAGCCGATTTGCAGTACATCAGCTACAAGGCACATTTTGCCATGACTGGGTAGGGAAAGTACAAAACAAGAAAGATGGCAGGTGGATGCATGCCTGATAATGGGAGGGGATCGAGGTCTAAAAGTGAATTAAAGGGCAACAGATTAATCAAGGCAGGCAAGTAGATCTCCACACTAAAGGTCCCACACTTACAGTACTCATTGCAAAACCCATAATTAAGACACGCTGCAGCTGGAATAGCTCATACACACCCACTGACATCATCAGCATCCGTAGCACAATACTATAGTGTGAAAGCAGCTCACACACATTTGTGTAGTCCCATACACTCTGCACCAGTTGTGTATATAGACGGGAAACTTTTATTATGTACATGTTAGGGGCCATGGCTTAGCTTTCCCAAGAGCATGTGTTGGAGACTGAGAGGTGGTGGGAGGAGATGATGCACACTCCAGGCACCAGAGGAGGAGGAGGGAGAGACCCAGGAGCCCAACCTACCAGGAGATAGGGGCTACATGATCTGGAGATAGTAGAGCATTACAGGGTGGACAGGCATACAACAACTTGTGGAGCTGTTCGGCCATGCCTCAGAGCCAGAATAGAAGGAACCCATCCCAGTGTGGATCACGAAGGTATGTGTAAGCCTGAGAATATTACAATACGGTACCTTTCAAAGACGGGGATATCATGGGATCTTACAGGCACAGGCATCAGCATTGTACTACTACACCCAGTTACTGGATGCCATGTTACCACATACTCAGCACATATACTTCCCAGAATGAGCAGGAGTTGGTCAAAGCAATATGCATCTCTTCACACGTGTAGCAGAATGCATGTGGACTGCACAATAGACTGCACATACACCACATCACCACACATCATCAGCACCTGGTGGCACCAAACCAGAGCACTACTTAAACCATCAAGGGATACCTGCCCATCCAATGCAGGGGCATATGTGTGGGCCATGGCATTGGGCAGCGGAAGCTATCACAACTTCCACATCTGGCATGCCAACTTCTCTGTCTGGCATGCCTCCCAGGGGACATCCCAACCCACAGGGTGGGAGATGATGATGGCACCATGTGGGAGATGAACCAGATGACATAGATCCGACACAATACACACCCATCAATGAGCCAATGAATGACAATGGCACAATGGGGGCTCACAGAGTGTCGTGTGTGTTTCACAGAGTGCAAATTTTGGGATGCTGAAATCATGGTTCCATTGCTTGGACATATCTCCAGGAATATACAATACTGCCCACATCATGTGCAGCCATCTGGCACAATAAATATGGTCTGGGAAACAGCTGCAGCAGGGGACAGGGGGGTGAAGGCAGCCACCACCCACCCCCACGGCCCTGCCAAGGGCCCCTACAGCCACAGAGGTACCACTAACACCTGAGCCAGCCCCATCCCCCCAGTAGTAGGCAGGCATGCCCAGTATGTCTATGTCCATGCACTAGCAGAAAGAGGCATAGTACACACACTGACAGTGTAGGCACCTACACCTTGACACCTTTTTCACACTTACACACACAGTACAAACACACACACACACACAAGACTACCTATAGTGTTGTGGTGTATGAACTGTGCATCCAACATAACATAGGCTTCAACTATTACTACTTACACAACTGCCATTGGTGCAAGGTAAGTCATCACCTGAACAGTACATTAAGCTATCAGCATGTGCAGGCTTAAGTTCAGTCCACTGAGTGGCTGCATAGAGGTTATTCAGTCTGGCTGCATAGGCAATAATTTGGAGCCATCCCCAGCCTTGGTTGGTTCTCCCATGGACCTCCCAGCTGTTAGGCAGAAATAGCTAAGATTTATGACTATGAGGGATGTATAAAAGGGATGGGACTGATGGGTATGAGTAAGAATCCTATTTCTAATCAGATGGGCTACATGAAGGATGTCTAACTACTGTGGAGGAAGGATGCCAAAGGGGAGATCACTATCTACCTTAGTCCCAGATACTATACACCTTCATCCATATTAAAGTGGCTGCCCCTCATGTGTTTTAGGTGTTAATATGTGTCCACAAATTCCACACCATGCAGTTAGTGGCACTTGGCACAGTTAGTGGCACTTGGCTGAGCCATGATGTTGTCTGTGGTGAGGCCTTGAGGGATGTCTGTGTGTCAGCTGGATTCAATCATGGGCTGGATGGCTCAGTCATTGCCCCACATTTTCTCCGCCGTAGTCCACGTGTGTTTGCCTGTACCCCCTGATGTATATCTCAAACAGTAGGTTCCCAGGACTGAGTTCACTGTGGGACGTCCTGTGGGACACTGGTCAAGAGTTGGACCTGGAGACGCTAGTCTACCTCATGTGGGTTCTGTGTGTAAGCCCGTTGGCAACTCAACCTGTGATGTATGGGTGTATGTACAGGCTGGTGTGTTTATCAATAATACCTGAGTGGGTCATGGTATCAAAAGCCTTGGCGAGGTCCTGGTAGTATGTGTGGACCACCTCCCCCATCATCTAACGTCTTGGTGACTGTATGTAAGACATCAAACAGGTTCAGTAGGCATGAACTGCATCCAACCAGGCTGACCTGGGTTGGGTCACGTGTTCGGAGGTTACCAATGTCTTTGTTAATGAGTGCCATGAGGATGCGAACCATACCATTGCAGACCAGGCTAGTCAGGCTTATGAGGTGGTAGTTACCATGATCAGTTGTGATTCCACCTTGATGGAGTGGAATAACCGTTGCCATGCGCCATTGTATAGGCATGTAGCCTGTGGAGAGGCTGAGGTAGGAAAGCTTAATTAGGTGGGGGGGCAGGTTGTCTTGTACAGTTTGCAAGATGCAGTCTGGGACAACATCTGCCTCCATTGATGATGTGTTCTGCTGTTAGAGAGGGCCATTTCCACCTGTGTGTCTCTGATGTGTGGGATACTGTACCTTTCGGGTAGTGCTGTGGGCTCTTTAGGGGGTGAAGTATGCACTGAATGTATCTGCCAGAATGTTGGCGATATCAGTAGGGTCAGCATATTTTGTGCTATATTTCTCTGGCACAGTGCAAATCTGTGTGTCACCACGTAGATCCTTGACATAGCCAAAGAAGGCTTTGTGGTTATCTTTCGAATCCTTGCGTATTCTCCTGCTGATGTTAGCCTTGAATAATGTCATGAGGGACCTACATATCATACTAATAGTGGTTACGGATGTCTGCCCTTTGTGGGATTTGCTGTTTGTCTGGAACACTGTCCTACTTCTGTAGTATAGCCTGTTTATTGCACAGGTCAACCAGACCGGTGTCCTTGTCTAGGAGGAGTGAGTCTTGGTTTACCAATGATGGTGCTTCTAGACTGCATTTGTAAATCTGTTTGTATCTTGAGCAGTGTTTCCCCATAGTGTGGGGGCTGTGAACCCCCCCACCCCTGTCACTAGTAGTGTAATTTAGCTGTAGGAAAGGTATACACTGTGGTATCCGTGGGTGGGGTGATGCTTGGTTGTGGAAACAGTGAATAGTTCATGGTCAGATCTAACCAGTGACTGGTTACCCTCTGCTGTGGTGCACCTGTTGCCCATGTTGGTGATGACCACTTCTAGTAGTTTCCACCCCTTTTAGGGAGGTTACCACCTGATACAGGGCATATGAGGTGATAAATTCCAGGAAGCGCTGGGCCTGGAAGTGAGTACCGGAGGAAGTTTCCCAGTTAATGGTATGGTAGTTGCCATCGACCAATGCCGGGGTGTGTGTTAAGACTGTCATGTTTTCCACTGTCTCCAGGTAGGTGGAGTGGTGGTCCTGGGTCATGGAGGGTGATCCGTAGCAGGCCACAGTTTACATTGCAGTTGTGGCTGATGTTAGCTGCACATGGATGATCTCAGAGGTATCATGCTGCCCCACTAACCTGGAGGCGTAGGTATCCCTGATGACTATGGATACAGCCCCTCCATGTCTATCAGTCCATGTTCTGTGGCTGAAATGTGTGGTATGGGTTGTAGTCTGGTAGTGCTGGTGTGCTGTGCTTAAGACAAATGTTGATGTTGTCCATCCTGAGGAGTGCTGTGAGTGTAAGCATGTTGTGATCACAACCCCTGGTGTTGAGTAGCATAACCCTCATTGAATCTGATATTGTGCTGTTTATGGAGCTGGTATTCACCTTCGAGACTCTCCTAAATAAGGCACCATGGGGGCGCCAATAGCCTTGGCCAGTATTTCAAAGCCTAAGGCTGACACATAGGCCAGTATGGTATGGTTGCATGCATGTTCCCCATCTGTGCTTGTTTTTCATCTCTCCTGTAGGTAACCTACTGGTAAGCAATAGAAAGCCTTAAACTTATATGTCTTCTAGCTTCCAAGATAGGCTTTTGGAGTGACTAAGTATCAGTGTTCTGTATGTTCTTACTGTACTTAATTGTTTCTTGACTACATGGTGATTTATCACTGTATATTGTGATTTGAAGGTCTGTTTATTCACATATTATGGCTGTGATGGCCTGCACTTTAGAGATTCACAGATAGCCTACTACCTATCTGCCCAAGGGCAATTAGAAGCATAGCTACAGTGTGTTGGCTTTCCCAGCACCATTGATGAAGTAACTGAGCCTCTGTCAAGCATAGCCAATGAAGCAATTCCAGGCAGAGTTGCTGCAAGCTGTTGAAGACTGGGGTTGTGGAGGGTGATAGGGGTACTTAGAGGGCATGTTAATGTAACAATTCAACAC